>NC_057391.1:63030690-63330690 GCF_019320065.1 Cervus canadensis | reverse complement strand
AACGAACACAAGTTCAATCCCTGGTCCAGGAAGATTCCACATGCTATGGGGAAACTAAGGCTGGGCACCACACCTACTGAAACCCACACGCCCTAGAACCCTTTCTCCACAGCAAGAGAAGCCACAACTCGAGAATAGTCCCAGCCCTACACAGCTAGAGAAAGCCAGCACCCAGCAACAAAGACCCAGCACAGCCAACTAAATAAAGACACCACAAGTTTAAAAACAAAAACAGCGCATAATAACAGAACCTGAGTGTCAATGAGATCTGCTCTTCCAGCTCAAGCACCATGCCTACAGATAGTTCTCCTCCTCCTAAAATCCTAGAGCATTTACTCTTTATGTACACGTTCACAGAATTCTATGAGACAGAGCAATTAGAGAAACATAATATACTGCAGTGCAATGAAGATAAATGAAGAGAGAATAATGGAACTCAAAATCTAAAATAGATCCAAACTGATTTTTTTATTTAGTTTATTATAAATTATTTCAAATCAGTAGAGGAAAGGCTTGATCATTCAGATCAAATAAAGACATCCAGACAACTTAAGAAAATGTATAAAGTACTTCAAGAAAACACAAGAAAATAAGTGAATTCATTTTATATATTGCATAGCTAAAAAAGTTTAAAAGTTTACAAGTGTATTAAATCTATAATAAAAATTTTTTTAAACTTGATTCTACAAACCAATAAAAAAAACCCAAATTAATCAATTCCTGAAAAGGCCAACAAAATACAAAAACTTAACTAAATTTCTATTCTCTAGTTAGTCACTACAACAAAAGTATAACCGCCCCAGAGTTCATAATACAAGTATAAAAAATTATCTTTTACAACAAGAGGAAAAGATTCAAAGCAATCAAAAGATAAGATACTCTAACAAAGCAAACATTGAGTTGCCTAACATGAGAACTCCATTTACAACCTCCTAAAATTAACTTTACAGATTACACTGGAATCTTAAAGCTAAGGTGCAATTTCTCTTTGTATACTGCAACACATATTTATTTCTATGACTCACACCTTACTAACACATCCCTTAAATTATTTCAGCAATACCCATTCTAGAGTAGTGCTACCCCAATCTGAAACAAATCCAACTAAAGCCAGAGATGAGTAATGAAATTCAATTTCTCCATTAGGTATCATGTCACAACACATGAAACTTCTATTCGTTCTCTTTTAACCAGATTCATTGTCTTCCCTTTAATACAAGACTAGATAAATCAGTTTGAAGAGCTTCTCCAAAAAAATGAAACGGATCTGCATAGCTGGTAGCTGCTGAGAGTTATGCCAATCCTTCATATTTTTGCTTATCCATCGAGCCCCAGCAAGTCCATTTTCTCAGGAAAAGACACTGTTCATTTTAAAACATATGTGCAGGAAATAACCTGGTAAAGTTTACTCTGTAAAGAAAGCTAACTTATCATAAGTTAGACTTTACTACCAGAAACTTAATAATACATTTAAATAATTAGTATTTCAAATCAATACATAAAATCAGTTTCTAAAGATGAATATAAATCATCAGAATTGTTCAAAAAATTAACATTAGAACATGAAATTCATACCACTGATGTATCTGTAACACAGTTACACCATATACAGAAGACTTCCTTCCCCTAAAATATAGTCTTAAAATCTACTTCTTCACAAGATCTCCTTGGAAGAGGCCATCTAATTCAACTACCCACCCAGCTGAATGGTCAGCAATTTTATGCTTATTAGGAATAAACACCTCCCATAAGCTCCTTCTATAAAGACATTAGAATATTCTTCCTAGTTTTGATCCACAGTCTTCCTCCTGTAACTTCTCCTTGTGGCCCTCTAACCACCCTAAACCTCATCAACTGTGTCCAACTGCACTACCACAAGGCAATCCTAATAAATGATGCACGGTATTGATTAAATTCATCAACAAACAGAAAACATACTTCAAACTCTATCATCCTTTAGGAAAGTTCTGCTAGGGTGTTAAAGTGACAGTGTTCGTCACTCACTCACATCTGACTCTTGTGATGCCACGGACTATAACCTGCCAGGTTCCCCTGTCCTGGAATTCTCCAGGCAAAAATCCTGGAGTGGGTAGCCATTCCCTTTTCCAGGGGATCTTACCGACCTAGGGATTGAAACCAGGTCTTCTGCACTACAGACAGATTCTTTACCATCTGAGCACCAGGGAAGTTAAAAGGTGTTAAGCTAAAGTGCATCACCTTAGGTCACTCATCAATGAAGGTACTAAAATGATAAAATAATATATTTATTCTTGCCTATTCCCAAAAAAGACATAATACTTAATATCATTTCACAAACTAAAGATGAAATGTAAAGGACAAGACAAGAATGTCAAATACTATTCAAAAAACTCCAATGGAACTATTGGAAAACTTCACTAGGAAACAAGAATGTTTACCTCTTGCCCAAAAACTGCCAAATAAATGTAATATAAAAAGCCCCAAATACATAAGAAAATTTCAGTATAAAATCAGAAAGCCATTTCAAATCAATCAGTAAATCTATGATTTAATAAATAGTATCAGCACAAATGGTAGCCACTTTGGGAAAAACTTAAAGCCCCTAATGAAATTATATATGGATCAAAGTTTTTAAGGTTAAAAAATTAAACCATGAAAAACCAGAAGACAAATGTATTTCTTTTCATGTAAAATAATTTTGTTTGTAAAAGGGTTTTTTTTTTTTCCCTATGTCTCATGTAATACTCAGAGCCATCAAGGGAAAAACTGACCCAGAAAACACTGTAAAGATTTTGTGGAAAAAATAAGGGACTAAACTCAAAAAAGACAAAGGTCTAGTAGCCTTAACTTACAAACATCACCAAAAATGTGAGAAAAAGATGAATACAAGACAGAAAGGTTAAAGGACACCTTTACAAGATTCCTAGAGGGGAAAAAGATATCCAACAAATATATATATATATATACACACACACACACACACACACTTTAATGCAACCTCACTCATATTAAAGAAATGCAAATTAAAACAATGTTACCTTTTCCCACTTAAATTGGCAGGGAAGGAACAAGTGGGAATGAGGGATTACCAAACAGGAATGAGGAAACTTTGGAGATGACGCACATGTACACCATCCTGATTGTGGTGATGGTTTCATCAGCATACACGTGTCAAAATTTATCATATTGTACACTTACATACATGCAGCTCATTGTGCATCAACTATACCTCAATAAAACTGTATTTAAAAAATTTGGCATGAACTAGGAAGTATGAAAACCAGTATTCTCACGTAGTGTTAACTTGATTGTATCTAGTGCAATCTCCTAGACAGATATAAGAATAGTGCATACCCTTCAATAGAGAAAACTCCTTCTCTGGTAGCTTACTGTAATCACACAAATACAAAGACACACTAACAAGAGTGTTCACTGTTGGTAAAGCCACTTTAAAATTAGAAAGAACCATATGTCCAACATTAGGGAAATGATTAAATAACCTCACAGCAGAGCTTCACATGTAAAGTGGCAAGACATTCAAAAATATTGTAAATAAACCAAATACACATAAAAATCAAGTTGCACAAGGCTCAGATGGTAAAGAATCTGCCTACAATGCAGGAGACCCAGGTTTTGATCCCTGGGTGGGGAAGATCCCCTGGAGAAGGAAATGGAAACCCACTCCAGTATTCTTGCCTCGAGAATTCCACAGAGGAGCCTGGCAGGCACAGTCCATGGGGTCACAAAGAGTAGGACACAACTGAGCAACTAACACTACCACTACTACATACAGAGAAAATTCCCTTTCAAGTAACACAGTCATGCTCATACATGCTTAGAGAGCTCCTGAAAGGACACAACAGAAACCATTAACTCTATGGTGACTTCTGGGTACCTGTCTGGTAACTTTTCATCTTAAATCTTTCAGAATGTTTACATTTTTTCCACCGTGTGTATATTATTTTCATAATATAATTCAAGCTTAAACTGAATTCACTGTATTTTAAAATTATAAATTAAACCATGATATTAAAGCTAATTTAAGGACTCCATTTCTTAAATAGGAAGTGAAAACTCTTTCAATTAAACATAACAGAAGTTGCTTTGTTTTGAAATAGACATGTTTTCCGGAAATTAAAGGAAATCCTGGGGGACAGGGAATATGAAACAGGAACTGAAAGTATTAATGGCCACTCAAGACTATCACAGGAAACACTAGGCTATAAGTTGGGGAAGTAGAAATGAGACAGGTACCTAAAACTGGGACTTTTTAAGGGGTCCAAGTCGCAAATGGCAACCCTCTCCAGTATTTTTGCCTGAAAAATTCATGGAGAGAGGAGCCTGGTGGGCTAGATAGTCCACAGAGTCTCAAAGCGTCAAACACAACTGAGTGACTGTATACATTACACACTGCAAGTCAGCAAAGGGTAAACTAAGGAGGAGAAGTGGCCACACTGACACGAGGAAAAGAGAGCTGGCTTCCTTCGCCCACCACCCAACAGTTAAACAAAAAGCGTTCATTAAGACTTTACCAGAGATGGGGCTTCCCTGGTGGTTCAGTGGTCAAGAAGTCGCCTTCTAAAGCAGGGAACACAGGTTCAATCTCTGATGGGGAACATCCCACACCTCACGGGGCAACTAAACCCTCACACCATAACTAGTGAGCCCTCAGGCCACAGCTGGAGAGCCCGCACGCCACAAACTACAGAGCCCACAAACTCCAGAACCTCAGCCCAGCACTCTACAGTCCACATGCCACAACTAGAGAGAAGCCTGAAAGCTGCAACAAAGAGCCCACACAAGGAAACAAAAGACCCATGGGTCACAACAAAGACAACACAGCCAAAACATGTAATTTTTTTTAATTAAAAAAAAAAAGATTTTATAGGAAAACAGCCAAAATGGTGGAGTAGAAAGACCCTAAACTCACCTACCCTCATGAGCACACCAAATTCAAATTCACAACTACCTGCAGTACAACCATCAATGAAAAGAACTGGCAACTACCCACAAAGGTTTTCTATAACTAAAGACGTAAGGGCTTCTTCCCTGGCGGCTCAGACAGTAAAGAATCTGCTGCCAATGCAAGAGACCCAGGTTTGATCCCTGGGTCAGGAAGATCCCCTGTAAAAAGGAATGGCTACCCACTCCAGTATTCTTTCCTGGAAAATTCCATGGACAGAGGAGCCTGGCGGGCTCCGGTCCAAAGGCGTAGAGAAGGAACCACAATGAGACTGGTGGGAGGAGCAGAGTTGTGATATAATCAAATCCCATAATATTCTGGGTGGGCAACCCACAAACTGGAAAATAACTGTATTGCAAAGGTTCTCCCAGAGGAGTTAAGTGTTCTGAGCCCCATGTCAAGGTTCTGGCAGTAGGTAGGCGAGCCATCCAGAGCCCTTGGCTTTGAAGGCCAATAGAGCTTAACTGCAGGAGCCCCCTGGGACTGGAGGAAAATAAAGACTTCATTCTTAAAGGCTGCACACAAAATCTCATGTGCACCAGGATCCAGGGCAAAAGCAGAGTTGACAGGAGCTAGGCTCAGACCCACCTGTCAGTCTTAAAGAGAAGCAGGGGGCAGTTGTAGGGGGAGGTGAGGGGAGAGTATCTAAGAAAAAGAATCAGACTTAAAACCTATGGTAACAGTGCTATAGCTTTATAGAAGCCCTGAGCCTGGAGAGTAAAAAGGGCAAAAATCCAGCCTCACAGCAAATTTAAAATTAAAAATAATCCCTTAATATCAAATATCAAGCCAGTATTCACATCTCCCCAACTGCTGTGTAAATATTTTTTCAGTCATTCTGTATTGAGAGAGATGTTTATTTCTTGTCTCCTTTTATTTGTCATCCCTGTATCTGTTTTATTATTCAGTTTCTCATAATCCGTTGGAGAAGGAAATGGCAACCCACTCCAGTATTCTTGCCTGGAGAATCCCAGGGACAGAGGAGCATGGTGGGGTCACAGAATCGGACACGACTGAAGCGACTTAGCAGCAGTTGTAATCCACAGAATTTGGGGTTGGAAAAATCAGATCGTTTTCTTGTAGAGATTCTCAGTATGAATTTTGTTGATGGAATCCCCACAGTGTTAACAACTTTTTGCTTTGTTTTTGTATTTTCTATTTCCTATAAATTGGTAGTTAAATTTAAAGGCTAGATCAGATTTAGGATTATGACCTCAGTGCAAGACTAAGGCACAGACACCATGGCACATTTCCAAAAGTTCATTTTTTTACTTGGCTGCACCAGGTCTTAGCTGTGGCATGCGGGAACTTCATTCTTTTTGTTAAGCATGTGGGATCTTTAGTTGCAGCAAGAGAACTCTTAGCTGCAGCACATGGGATCTAGTTCCCTGACCAGGGAGAGAACCTGGGTCCCCTGCATTGGGAGCTCAGAATCTCACCCACTGGAACACCAGGGAAGTCCCTCAATGTCTCCATGATATTACCAACTACTGGAGATCTTTGCCTAGACATTATTCATTAGGAGATGCAAAACGGTGATATTCTAAGTCTATGCCTCTTTCTTTCTTAGGCAGAATATATCCACAGGAAAAAACTCTTATGACCTATTTGGCTACCCTGAGATACAATTCATATAAGAAAAATAGGATAAATGCTTATTTTTCTTTACTTATCAAAATTGTCAAAATAATGAGCTAGCCCAACAGCAACTTTTTTTAATTTTTAGCATTATGAACTCAAAGATTAAACATACAATATTTGACTAGCTTCAATTCCTTACTGTCTTTACTGATGTTCACATTGTCCCCTTTTTTAGTTTTAATTTTTACACTGAAGTGTAACTGAATTACAGTGTTGGGCTGATTACTGCAGTACAGCAAAGTGACTCAATATATACACACGTTCTTTTTCATATTGTTAGATTCCATGTGGGTTATCAAAAGACACTGAAGATAGTTTCCTGCACTATACAATAGGACCTTGTTATTTATCCATTCCATATATATCAGTTCATATCTTCTAATCCCAAACTCCCAATCAAACCCTCTCCCAGCCCCTCCCGTGTGTGTGTGTGTGTGTGTGTGTGTGTGTGTGTGTGTGTGTGTGTGTGTGTGTGTGTGTGTGTGTGTGTTAGTTGTGTCTGACTCTTTGTGACCCCATGGACTGTAGCCCTCCAAAACTCCCAAACAAACCCTCTCCCAGCCCCTCCCCTGTGTGTGTGTGTGTGTGTGTGTGTGTGTGTGTGTGTGTGTGTGTGTGTGTGTGTGTGTGTGTGTGTGTGTGTGTGTGTGTTAGTTGTGTCTGACTCTTTGTGACCCCATGGACTGTAGCCCTCCCAAACTCCCAATCAAACCCTCTCCCAGCCCAAGAATACTGTGTGTGTGTGTGTGTGTGTGTGTGTGGGATCTTCCCAATCCAGGGATTAAACCTGGGCCTCCCACACTGCAGGCAGATTCTTTACACTCTGAGCCACCAGGGAAGTCCCTCCCCCTTGGCAACCACCCATCTATTCTCTACGTCCCTGATTCTGTTTCTGTTTCATAGATAGGTTCATTTGTGTCATATTTCGGATTCCACATGTAATCATGTTCATCTTGGAAACACTTCTATACACCTGCTTTCTCCTTTTAACTGTTTCAGAACAAACCTAGATTGCAACTAGATGAAGAGTGAGCCAGGTAGAAACAGTTAAATAATAATTTTGAGGTGGGGGATGGAAATGGTCACTGATGGAAAAAAGGTTTAAAAAAAAAAACTCCAGTCAAAATGAACTCAATAAATAAATAAACCAAAACACAGGAAGAAATTTAATAATGTGGAGAGGAAAAAAAATCAATAAAAACATGAATTCACACCAGATGGTATTAGTTTACGTAACAGTCTGACAAAGATTTTTAAATTTGAACATGTTGAAGCTGTCAGAGTGATAAAGGAATCTTTTTACAAAATAGCAAAAAGGTTATAAAACAAAAGAGAGACTAATGAAACAGGCAGGTGTATATGAAAAAGCAATTCCAAATCTAAGAATTGAAAATTGTAAATACTGCCATGTAGGCTCAATAGACAGAATAAACTCTAGACCAGACAGAAGCAGAAGAAAAACATAAACTGCTACCCTAGTATAAGGCATAGAAAAATAAAGAGAAAAAAACTGAAAGAACAATTAAAATACACAGAGGATAAACGAACAGACTCCAACATAGGTCGACCAAAGGAGAAGAAACTTGATAATAATAGGAGTTATTAATATATTTAAAGAGCTCAGAATGTTCCAAAACTGAAGAAAGATCTGATTCCTCAGATTGTATGTATACTCGAAGCTGGATACAGAGAAATAGGTCTACACTCACAGTGCACTACAATAAAGCCATTAAATATCACGCACAAACAGCTGCAGTTTTAAGAAAATAACTAACCAGACTACTTCACAACAAATGTCCTTAATAACTTAAGGAAACCACACGCAAACACTGGCATCACTGAAATGTTTACAAATCTTTAACCTCATATGGGGGTTGGGGGAGAGTGAAGACTTCAAAGTTTACTAGATAACCATTCATACCTTAATGTTCTTACATGATATTCACCTATGATTCTAAAAGCAAGGTGTGGACAGCACATAATACTAATAACTCAAAGATTTATTTCAAAAGTATCTACTAAATTCACACATTTTACTACTTAAAAAAACAAACTGAAATGAACAGCAGTGGAATTCTGGAGGAAATACAGCAGAAGCATAAAAGGGAAAAAACAAGAATCAACTCCTGAGAAAGAAATATGAATGGCAACATTAAACTTCCTAAGACAACATGCAAGAATATCTTTATAACCTTGAGGTAGAAAAGGGTTTCTTAAACAAGACACAAAGTATAAAACACAAATCCTGAGAAACTCTACTAAATTAAAAGGTTTAACTTTTATTAACAAAGATACCATAAGAGAATGAAAAAGACAAACCACAAAGTGAGGAAAGACACTTGCAACCTGAGACACTCGACTCCGAACATAGAGACCTCCTATCAGAGAGGAAAACAGGAAGTCCCTGAGATCAGTTCAGTCCAGTCCATTGCGCAGTCGCTTTGCGACCCCATGGACCGCAGCACGCCAGGCCTCCCTGTCCATCACCAACTCCCAGAGTTTACTCAAACTCATGTTCATTGAGTCAGTGATGCCATCCAACCATCTCATCTCTGTCGTCCCCTTCTCCTCCTGCCTTCAATCTTTCCCAGCATCAGGGTCTTTTCCAATGAGTCAGCTCTTCGCATGAAGTGGCCAAATACTGCAGTTTCAGCTTCAACCTCAGTCCTTCCAATGAACACCCAGGACTGATTTCCTTTAGGATGGACTGGTTGGATCTCCTTGCAGTCCAAGGGACTCTCAAGAGTCTTCTCCAACACCACAATTCAAAAGCATCAATTCTTTGGCGCTCAGCTTTCTTTATGGTCCAACTCTCACATCCATACATGACCACTGGAAAAACCATAGCCTTGACCAGACAGACCTTCGTTGGCAAAGTAATGTCTCTGCATTTTAATGTGCTGTCTAGGTTGGTCATAACTTTCCTTCCAAAGCGTAAGTGTCTTTTAATTTCATGGCTGCAGTCACCACCTGCAGTGATTTTGGAGCCCCAAAAAATAAAGTCAGCCACTGTTTCCCCACCTGTTTGCCATGAAGTGATGGGACCGGATGCCATGATCTTAGATTTCTGAATGTTGAGCTTTAAGCCAACTTTTTCACTCTCCTCTTTCACTTTCAAGAGGCTCTTTAATTCTTCACTTCTGCCATAAGGGTGGTGTCATCTGCATAGCTGAGGTTATTGATATTTCTCCCGGCAATCTTGATTCCAGCTTGTGCTTCATCTAGCCCAGTGTTTCTCATGATGTACTCAGCATATAAGTTAGATAAGCAGGGTGACAATATACAGCCTTGACATACTCCTTTTCCTATTTGGAACCAGTCTGCGGTTCCATGTCCAGTTCTAACTGTTGCTTCCTGACCTGCATACAGGTTTCTCTGGAGACAGGTCAGGTGGTCTGGTATTCCCATCTCTTTCAGAATTTTTCACAGTTTATTGTGATCCACACAGTCAAATGCTTTGGCATAGTCAATAAAGCAGAACAGATGTTTTTTGGGAACTCTCTTGCTTTTTCAATGATCCAGCAGATGTTGGCAATTTGATCTGTGGTTCTTCTGCCTTTTCCAAAATCAGCCTGAACATCTGGAATTTCACAGTTCATGTACTGCTGAATCCTGGCTTGGAGAATTTTGAGCATTACTTTACTAGCGTGTGAGATGAGTGCAACTGTGTGGTAGTTTGAGCATTCTTTGGCATTGCCTTTCTTAGGGATTGGAATGAAAACTGACCTTTTCCAGTCCTGGGGCCACTGCTGAGTTTTCCAAATTTGCTGGCATATTGAGTGCAGCACTTTCACAGCATCATCTTTTAGGATTTGAAATAGCTCAACTGGAATTCCATCACCTCCACTAGCTTTGTTCGCAGTGATGCTTCCTAGGCCCACTAGACATTCACATTCCAGGATGTCTGGCTCTAGGTGAGTGATCACAGCATTGTGATTATCTGGGTCGTGAAGATTTTTTTTGTACAATTCTTCTGTGTATTCTTATCACATCTTCTTAATATCTTCTGCTTCTGTTAGGTCCATATCATTTCCATGCTTTATTGTGCCCATCTTTGCATGAAATGTTCCCCTGGTATCTCTGATTTTCTTAAAGAGCTCTCTAGTCATTCCCATTCTATTGTTTTCCTCTATTTCTTTGCACTGATCACTAAGGAAGGCTTTCTTATCTCTCCTTGCTATTCTTTGGAACTCTGCATTCAAATGGGTGTTATCTTTCCTTTTCTCCTTTGCTTTTCGCTTCTCTTCTTTTCACAGCTATTTGTAAGGCCTCCTCAGACAGCCATTTTGCTTTTTGGCATTTTTCTTGGGGATGGTCTTGATCTCTGTCTCCTGTCCATTGTCACAATCCTCCGTCCATAGTTCATCAGGCACTCTATTAGATCTAGTCCCTTAAATCTATTTCTCACTTCTACTGTATAATTGTAAGGGACTTGATTTAGGTCATACCTGAATGGTCTAGTGGTTTTCCCTACTTTCTTCAATTTCAGTCTGAATTTGGCAAAAAGGAGTTCATGATCTGAGCCACAGTCAGCTCCCGGTCTTGTTTTTCCTGACTGTATAGACCTAGTGGGCAGGAATCTGCCTGCCAATGCAGGGGACAAAGGTTCAATCCCTGGCCCGAGGAGATCCACATGCCACAGAGCAACTAAGCCTGTGCACCTCAACTACTGAGCCCTTGCTCTAGAGCACATGAGCCACAACTATCAGGCCCCGTGCACCTAGAGCCCTGTGCACTGCAACAAGAGAAACCACCACAAGGAGAAGATAACGCACCTCAACCAAGAGCAGGCCCTGCCCACCACAACTAGAGAAAGCCCATGCACAGCAACGAAGACCCAGCACAACCAAAAATAAATTATTTTTTAAAAAATAAAGGAAAAAACCCAACGGTCATTTCTGAGAAAAGGAAACAAAAATGGCCAGCAAATTTCAGAAAATACATCTCCACTCTATAAGCAAAAATGCAAAACCCACAAGATGTCAATTCATGCCCAACCGGCTGTCTGACTTCATTATTTACCATCATTAGGTCTGGTAGACCCTTAAACAACATGGGGGTGAAATGTGAGGGTCTGATTCACAGATTTTCTTCAATAGTGACTACCTCAGTACTACACAATAGATGCCAAACCACAGTTGAGAGGAACAGGGGATATGGAGGGCCAATTATAAATTATAGGATGAATTTTGACTGCACAGAGGGTCAGCATCCCTAACCCCCCAAGATGTTCAAGGGTCAACTATATAGGCAAGAATGTGGAGAATAAACTGGTACTACAATTATACTGGAAGACAACTCAGCACTACCTAAAGCTAAAAATGAACCTCTCCTACAATTCAGCAGTTCTGCTCCAAGCGAGATATAAGGTCCGAAACATTCATTCAAACTGCTAATCTCAACACGTTAGTAGGTAACAAAAATCAACTTATTAGGTCTTGATTAGCAATCATACTTTTAAATGAAATGAACTAGCAACACATAGGGTTTTTCCCCCAAGAAACTTAGTTATATATGTATATATCTGATAATGTATTGAGTCTCATAATGTGAAAGTTATTTGTTATTGTAAGTAAAAACAAAAAAATTTTTTAAAACCACCTAGAGACAGTACAGATGCAAGTGCACCCACAGAGCCATACAAGGTATTCATAACAGCATTGCTTATAACAGTAAAGAGGACTGGAAACTACCCAAATACCCATCAACAGATAATAAATTAGAAAATACACATACAATGAAATTCCACGTAGAAGTGAAAGTGAATGAATCAAAGTTATATATAACATGGAAGAAAAATATTAGGACAATAAAGTTGAGGGGGAAAAGGAAGTTGCAAATAAACTCATACAGAAGAATCCCATTTATAGTGTTTAGAAAGAAAAAAAAAATACAAAAAAGGATTATACACCACAGTAACTGAAACTATACCCAGAAATGAAAATACCAAATTGTTATGAGAAACATGATAAATTCACTTCACAGAAATCATGTTCAGCCACCTGAGACATCCAGGTTATGAAAACTATGTAAAATAATTATAGAACACATTTCAAATAAACATGATTTCCCAATAAAGTAAACAAGTACAGTCCAGAAGCACATAAATCCAACCTGTGTGTGGATTTTTTAAATTTAAGGAAACAAGTGTTCAACACCACATCATTGAGAACACTGGGGAGCTTTCATTGTAGCTTGTTCAAATTTATTTCAAAGATAAATAGATCTAGACATATGCAATCACTAAATAATTTATGTACATATTTCACTTAGAAAACTTACTGATCAATAAGATTAACTGGTACTAAGCAGAGAAGTATTTTTGCTGAAATTCGTTTTTAAATTTTATTTTCCAGCCCACTCCCAAGAGTCAACCTGAAACCCTTATTCTTGAAGTCTCACTTTACATGGCATTCCATGTAAATCAACTAATCATGCTAATGGAGAAGGAGGATGGCACAAATGACAAGGAAAGCAGAAGGCTCAATGAGTCCCAATCATTCTCAAACATCAGACAACAGATTCATTCATTTTCAATGCCTGAAGCACGCCACCAAAAGCTGGTGCTCTGGGACAATCTAGAGGGATAGGGTGGGGAGGGAGGTTGAATGGGGAGTTCAGGATGGGGGGGGAACACATGTTTACCTACGGCCGATTCATGTTGATGTATGGCAAAAAACCATCACGGTACTGTAAAGTATTTATCCTCTAATCAAAATAAATTAATTTTTTTAATTAAATCTGGCGAGCAGTACCTAAGTACCAGAAACATAGTTCGCAGTGGTGAACAAGACAAAGTTTCTGCCTCATAAAGTTTATATTCTTACAGGTGAAGCAGATATCAAACAAATAAATAAATAAGCATATATTATCAGTTCAGTTCAGTCACTCAGTCATGTCCGACTCTTTGCAACCCCATGGACTGCAGCACACCAGGCTTCCCTGTCCATCACCTACTCCCAGAGTTTACTCAAACTCATGTCCATCGAGTCAGTGATGCCATCCAACCATCTCCTCCTCTATCGTCCCCTTCTCCTCCTGCCTTCAATCTTTCCCAGTATCAGGGTCTTTTCCAATGAGTCAGTTCTTCGAATCAGGTGGCCAAAGTATTGGAGTTTCAGCTTCAGCATCTGTCCTTCCAATGAATATTCAGGACTGATCTCCTTTAGGATAGACTGGTTGGATCTCCTTGCAGTCCAAGGGACTTTCAAGAGTCTTCTCCAACACCACAGTTCAAAAGCATCAATTCTTTGGCACTCAGCTTTCTTTATAGTCCAACTCTCACATCCACACATGACTACTGGAAAAACCATAGCTTTGACTAGATGGACTTTCATTGGCAAAGTAATGTCTCTGCTTTTTAATATGCTGTCTAGGTTGGTCACAGCTTTATGATATTAGGTAATAACTGATAATGCAATGAAGAAAAATATAAAGCTCAGACAAAGACATGCATTTTGGTGATCAGGGTTGGCCTTTCTGAAATAACCACTGAGCAATGCCTACAAGATCACATGGCAGTAACTCATAATGCACATACATAGGAATTAAGACTGAAAAAACTTCTTATAAATTAAAAAGATCATAGTCTACGTACTGCTTTCTATATAAAATATTTTATAGCATTTGGTTTTAAGTAGCTTTTACTATTTTCTCTCCTTGGAAAACTTTAGGTCCTCAAATTTAAGTCACTAGCTTTCAGAGTTAATCCTCTAGCTCCAGGGGAAAGAAATCTTTATAACCTTAATGCAACTTTATAATACCTAACAACAGACAACTGCACATGGACAGTGTTTCTTTTCTTTCCAGAAAACATTCTTATAAAACAGCTCAATGGATGAGAATGGGCTCTAGAGTCAGAATATCTAGTTCAAATTCAGGTTCCTCCTTTTCTTTGCTCTGTGTCTTTGGACAAATTACTTAACCTGCCTCCATTGTTTCCATCAAATACCATCTATCTCATAAGGCTGTGGAGAGGAATCAATATGATGCTATACATAAAGTATTTACAAAGTCTTAAATAGCAAATAAGCACTCTATTATTAGCTATCACTTATGTAGCAACTACTAAGATAAAATAAGCAAGGCAAATGAGTCTCAGGCAGGTAAATCTACACATACAGTAAGTGGTTTTAAGAAGCAAAGCCAAATTCAAACCCAAGTTCTTCAGACTCCCTAGCACCCACACTTTATCCACTTACACCACACATTACACAATTAAAGAACTGAGCAATAAGAAACTTGCATAGAAGATTAGAATTAATAAGGTCTAAGACCTGCAGGTCTCCTAGTTATTACTGACTTTCAGACCAGACTGTTTCCTTGGCAACTTAAGTGATTCATATATAAGAATAAATAATAACCATCACACATTTTCCAGTGAGAATGTAGCACATCATCAAGTCTCTTGATAGACAATGTAATTACTAAAAATCATATAAGTTCTGATAACTAATTGCAGATGTCACTGAGAATCAAAATAAAAGAGATGTGGATAAATGACATTCTCCACTAGTAATGGTAGGCAGCTAGGATCCTGTGAAAACTACTCAATATAGAAGCTATCTTAAAGGACCTCTCACTGGATTAAATGACATTTGTCCCCCTGTGTAGACACAGGGGATAGTGTCTACAGAAAGCTAAATGCTCTGGCTAACAACTTACTCACTTATATATTTTATTTCTACAAATCGATTAAATGACAGAATAAACATCAAGCTTTCATTTCTACAAAACTAAGTCAAATCCTTTGGAAGCCTTTAATAAGGACTGGAAAAACCTAGAATAATTTGTAAGTTTGAAAGTTTCATTTTACTTTTTTAAAAAAGAAACAATACTAGAAATCATAGACAATGCTCTTAGGATATGATGTATAGAAAAAAGAACAGGAGACCTCTACTCAAAGACAAGAGACTGATCCAAATAAAATGAGACGCAAATAAAAGTAACTGCTTCAAGTTAAAACCAAGTGCACAGATACCTTGAGTTCTTGCTTTAACCAACTTTTTAAATGACCTAACCAATGATCCTAATCACATGGGACAGGTAAGACGGTCTCCACCACACTCCAACATCCCTTCCTCCATCAAGGTGTTCCTAAAGGTTGCCAGCCATTTTTCTTGTGCTCTCTGTCTGCACATAGGAAAGGAGCAAACTGAAAACCACGTGTCCAAAAATGAGATATGCATCACAGTAAAAAAAAAAAAAAAAAAACCCTGCAGGAGATAAAGATTTTAATTCACTTGTAATAAACAAATCTTTAAAAAAAATCTTCATTGAGATTATGTTATGTACCAAGCACTGCCCTAAACCCTTGGTGTTGTTCAGTTGCTAAGTTGTGCCTGACTCTTTTGCAACCCCATAGACTGCAGCTCGCCAGGCTCCTCTGTCCATGGGATTTCCCAGGCAAGAATAGTGGAGTGGGTTGTGATTTCCTTCTCCAGGGGATCTTCCCGAATCAGGGATTGAACCCATTTCTCCTACATTGGCAGGCAGATTCTTTACCACTGAGCAACAAAGAAAACAGACAAAAAGCCCTGTCCTCATAGAGGTTACATTATAGTATGTCTGGGAGCAGAGAAAAGAGACAATAAGCAAAATCAACAAGTAAATTTTATAGCTTGCTGGAAGGTGACAACTGCTATGGAAAACAGAACAGGATACAGGGATCACAAGTAGGGAAGTGCAGCTTTAAATAGGAAAGCAGACTTCTGAAAAACATTTCAAGAGCAGATATGAAGGAGACAAGTGAATGGGTCACAGAGATAGCTCACAGAAAAAGTGATTCAAGGAGGGGAAACAACCAGCATAAAGTCCCTAAGACAGTCAGTGGGACTGGAGCCAAAAAAGCAGGAGGCAGAGCAGTCGCTAACTTGGGAAAGGTAAGGGGAGACGGGGAGAGTAGGAGGATTCTGTAAGACCTTGTAGATCATAAGGACTTGGGATTTTATGATGCACATGGGAAGTCACTGCAGGATTTTTGAAGAGAGAAGAGGTATGATCTGGTTGCTCTGCTGAAAAAGACTGCAGACAGGCAAGACAGAAGCAGAGAAACCTACTAGGAGCTTAACTGCAGAAATCTAGAAAAGAGAGAAGACTGGTTTAGACTAGCCTAGTGAGCAAAGGAGGTGGTAAGAAGTGACTTGATTCTGGATATATTTTCAAGATAAGACTGAGCCAAGAATACCAAGTATGAATAAGTCAGGGATGATTCCATTTTTCTTTTCACTTGAATGTTGGACAGAGCTGCCATCTAGTAAGACAGATTAGACTATACCTTAGGCAGGTTTAAAGAGGAACATGCAATTTTAGTTTGAGTTTACTACTTCACATCCAAAAGGAAATTCAGAATAGGTTTTACAGAACACAGGAGTTAAGTCTGAGCTGGAGATATAAAAATGGAAGCCATCAGCATATAGGTATTTAAAGCCATGACATTGGATGAGATCACCAGAGGAATATAGAAAGTAAAGTGAACCAAGAGTTGAGCACTTCAAGAGTGAGGACGAATCATGAAGACTAAATAAGCAGAGTAATTAGTAAGAAGAGAATCCCTAAAAGCAATACCCTGGAAGAAGGGAAGTATAAACAATTCATTTTGTGGTAAGTCCCATGTAGTATACAAATCACTTTGCTGAAACTTGACATTAGGTTAAAGTTCTTAACTGTAGTAAAGTGATAGGTAAAATACTAAAATCATAACTTTTTTAAAAGGAAGTGAACTCTTCTTACACATTTCCTAGAAATAACAGATTTTTTCTATTGGAGTCATTACTGAAATTATTCTTAGTACTATAAGTATGGGCTTTCCAGGTGGCTCAGTGGTAAAGAATTTGCCCACCAAGCAGGAGACACCGGTTCGATCTCTGGGTCAGGAAGATCCCCTGGAGAAGGAAATGGCAACCCACTCCACTATTCTTGCCTGGAAAATCCCATGGACAGAGGAACCTAGCAGGCTGCAGTCCATGAGGTTGCAAAAGAGTCAGACAAGATTTGATACAACTTATTGACTAAATAACAAAAAGTATACTATTTTACCTATTTTACCTTTTTAAGATAAATCCAATTAAAACCCTATACCACTTTAAGAATTAATTAATTTTAAGAGCCTAAATGGCTTACGCTGCAATCTATCTCAAAGGCTGAGGGGGGAAAAAAAAAAATTTAAAACACCAATTCAACAGCCTGGCATGCAAACAGTTATAAACTGCCATTACTCTTGTCTTTCAAGAGCTCAGATGCAGACGGTTAAGTTACATCAAACTCCTTAGTCATGATACTAACGATTTTCCCTCTTTATGCTTAATTTTCTGTTTATAGGGGAAAAAAGCTTCTATTCTTATCTAAACCAATGTTTTACCTGTGCTTTGTACATAAACTACATTTTTTTAAGATTAGAACACCCAAAGTCATGTTCACAAATACTCAAAGAGGAAACAATAAAATTCAACTTTATTTATGCATGTTGTTGTCCAGTCGCTAAGTCGCATCCCACTCTTTGAGACCACATGGACTGCAGCACGCCAGGCTTCCCTGTCCTTCACTAACCTCAGGTCCTTCATAAATGTCATATTGATTACCATTTAATATCTAATTATTAGAATGTTTGCCCTACTAAAAGCAGATTAAGGCCTATAAACTCTGAGGAGGCTTGGAGTGAGAGAATCAAGAAAACATCTGCATCAAGCAGAAGAGACTGTGATATTAAAGGATACAGAAAAAACTAAAGTGGAAACAAAATGGTAAATTAATGGCTTTTCATAATGTTGACCCTGATCCCATAACAGTTACACAATGCTCAATATTCTTTATAATTTTAAAGTGCTTAACATTTTTAAGAAAAAGTTTCATCAGGCTTTGTTATATTTTAAGTTTCAGTATGAATCTCAGAAAGGTAAACAGAATGCCTCACTCTTTAAGTGCACCTGATAGAGACAGTTACACTGCTCAAAGCTGCAAAATTAGAAGAGACATTTCTAATTCAGTGTTGGAGGCAGGGGGAAAGGGATGAATTAATGAATTTTCCTTAGAATCTACAAACAATAAACCCAGTTATTTCTTGTTATAGCCTTGAAGAACAGCAGATGGGGGATCGGAGACTGGGGGTGCTTCTCAGCTAACACATTAAATATGGAAGTATTTATAGCAAGGCATGTCTACTCAAAACAGATCAACTCAAGAGTACTCTGGTGTTATTCTTGGGACAATCATACCAGTCTCAGCAGCAACTAGTTCAGCCAAGCTGGAGACAGTGATACCATTCGCTTGCTAGGTGAGGTAGTGAAAAGAACCACCTAATTAACCAAGAATTCAAACTTCAAGAGAAGTCCTACACAATTTAGGGTGTTTAGTTCATTCATCTCAAGATGTTTATCTTTAGCAGAAAACGGTTGTCTAAATTTCTCAAGGGTTTCCACAAAGCATCTCAAAACACCCCACAACTCTGAACAGTTCACTTCAATTGCAGCTTTTTAAGCAGTGCTTATTAAGATACCCGCTAAGGAATCCTCTCCTGGAATAGGCCCAACCATGAACTTAAGAGTCCTCCTTCCTCCCAAAAGGAACAGCTAGTATTAAACAACCCGTTCCTGAATCTACACAGGGTGCAGCTTAGCCGAGGTTAGGATGCCGCTCCCCGCGCCTGGGGCTGCCGGTCTCCGGTACACACATGCTCCTTCACCACCGACGCGCGGGGCAGCACTGCCCACGTCTGATTACCGTACGACTTCTCTTGGCTGCAGGTTTGGTTTTCTGCCGAGGTCCCCGAAGCCAAAAATCTCCTTGTTGGATAACCGAAGAGGGGAGGGAGAATCCGTAAGGAAGACACACCCCTCAGGGAGAGGAAGGATAACTTCCCCCTTCTCCAGGGCGGTCCCCAGATTTTTCCAAACTCTCCCCTCACGCCGCTTTCCCATCCTCAACCGCCCCACTCCGGGGCCCGGGGACAAGCACTGGGCGGCGGGAGGGGGGGCTGAGCACGGACGAGCGCTGCTTCCCCAAGCACCCCGAGAGCGGCGAGGGCTGAAATTCCAGCATGGCGTAAGCGTGGCCCAGGGCCGCCGCTGGGGACACGCTCCCTCCGTCCACCGGCCGAGGAGGCGGTAATCCGCCTTCCCTCCCGGGGGCCCTCACGCCTGGCTAAAAATAGGCTCCTCGGTCACCCCAGAGCCCTCTCCCGCCGACCTCGCCCTCGGGAGACGTCCCCGGAGGAGGCGCCGCGGCGGAACCGGGGTCGGGCCGGGGCGGCCCGGTGAGGCCGAGAGGCCCCTCGGAGCCCGCCCGCCACGGCAGCCGGGCCCAAGCTGGAGCCCGGGGGCGGCGACGACCCTGCGCCCGAGGCCTACGGCGGGGCTGCGGCGGGTGGTGTCGGGACCCCGCGGCCGCGCCCCCCGCTCGGCGCGGCCCTCCCGTCGGCCCGGCACCCCGCGGCCGGCGCAGCCCTCCCCCCTCCGCGGTCCCCGCGGTCGGAGCCCGGGCCCGGCGCGGCCTGCTCTCCCTTACCCTGTGCGGCCGGGAAAGGAGACCGGGAACACGCGGCGGCGCCGGCACTACAGCCCGGGCCGCCCGCTCCGAGTCGCCGCCGCCGCAGTTGCTCAGGTGCCGTCGCGCCGCCCGGCAGGAAACGGGCGGCTTCGGGGCGGGGCGGCCCCGGCACGTCCCGGCGTCTGGGCCCCGGCGGTGCCCGGAGACCGGCCCCTTAAAGGCACAGGCGTCGCCGCCTCGGCCCCCGCGCGCTCTCCCGCGCGCCCGGGTAAGTCCCAGCGTCCGGCGGGCTCGGGATTCCAGGGCTTTTCTCCAGAGATAACGTCCCGCAGCCAGGTGGAGGGTGGGCGCTCGAGGCACAGCGGAATTCTCTTCGTGCAGGAACCCCCCACCCCCCGCGTCCTTCCCCCAAAGCTGGTTTCGTCTTGCAAGGCCCTCCTACCGAAGCACCACCTGGCCCCCCAGACTGGAATTTCTTTTTTTTTTTTTTAACCTTAAGCAAATGGTACTCTATTTCACCCAGCCCGTCCCAGATTCCTCCTCGGAAACCACTGGAAAACGAAATCTTCCGTCCCTCTGTCTCCAGAGTTTCTCTCTGAATTCGTCGGGCAACCCTGGCGTCAAAGAGAGAGAAAATTTTTTAAACCGACCTAAATAAATTGTGTGCAAATACTATAAAGCTGTTGTGTCTGCCAGCCGGTGGCCATTCATTAAGCCCGGGTAAATAACTGGAAGCTGTAACGGAAAGGAGAGGCTGGCCAGAATTCCTGCTTATTAGTTTGCTCTTTGCTAAAAGAATGACAGCGATCTTTCTGGTCCACTGGTGAATGAGATGTGTTTATTATTTACTGCTTATCAATTTCTCGCAGAATGCCAGGCATTGTCCAGAACGTACACAAAACACGACAAACTCTCCTCAAATGTTATGAGCGCTCAAAATAATTCAAAAGCTTTTAGAGAGTGGATAGGGATACAAAAAATTAAGACTCATCACTAACACCTCCCCCTCCATACTGACAAAGGAGAACGAGCAATTTTTAAGTAATGAACATCAGAACGGTTCCTATACCGACAGGGTTTCCTTTATATTGACTGGCTAAAAAGGTACTGTACCTCTAATTATTTTTTTGTCAGAGGTTTCTAAAGACCCTCCAAAGTACAAACGAAAACTGAACAGTATGTGGTAGCCTGAGCTGTTGAGAATTCTGCCAGTCTTCAGCCGCTGTGTTCTCCAGTGATGCATTCTGTCTTATTTTAACTCCGGAAGCGCCTCCTCTTTTTTCTTTCTCAGTAGGGTTACTCAGCACCTCGGCGGTTCCAATGTCCTCAAAGCAGTCTGTCTCTAAGCCTCGGGCTGTCTCCTGAGCCTGTGATAAAGGATCCAGCTTCACTGAGGAGAGGAGCCATTAGTCTCTTACTACAAAGGGAGGGGAAAATATATCATTTCTGTAAAAGGAGTTTAAGGACTCTTGATTAGCCTACCAATCACCGTCTAATTTCCTCTGATTGGTACTAAAGCAGGTTTTAGGTTAGAATTTTTAAATTCTATAATTTTTATGATTGCTGTAAAACCCCAGGGTCATTTTAGAGGCAGTAGTTTTTAGGTACACTTGTACATAAGACAAAAAACGAGCTTAGAGACATGTTTAAGGCAAATATGCCACTTTTTATATACAGGGATCACTTATTTTTGTGTTCTGCAGTTTGAAACAAAGAAGTGTAAATGTATCAACTATTCCAACTTCTCCGAGTTTTTGAATTTTGACTTTTTAAGAGGGAAGTGACTGGGTGCTTTATTCCTTCTTATAAGCTTCATATTTATCCACATCAAATCAAAAAGATTTATTAGAAATGTTATGCATGATAAACCCTGTTAGGAATTAAGACCTACCCTCTAAGTTTTGAAATATAATTAACTATAATTGAACATATAATTAACCTTGGTTGCTGCTTACTACCCTCAGTGTTACTGAAACAGCAACTAACTTGCTAAAAAGGATTAACACTCCCAGTATCTGAGCTATATCTAGCTGTGACAACTTAGAAAATAAATTTTATTGAAAATGATAAAGTGTAACACTGTTAACTAAAGAGTATTCCCCCACCTCTATTTAACAAAGTGCAATTTATTGGAGAGTGCCTTCCAATTTTTAACATGTAATAATTCTTTTTTCTAATTTTGGAAAAGCTTTAAAGATGCACAGTACATATCTCTCTAGTAGACAGGGAGAAAGCAGGCTATTCCTGTTTTGGCTAGGGAAGACTTCCCAGAAGTGGTGAGTTATATAGAGATTTGAGTAGTACATGAGTAACAGATTACATCTCCCCAACTTCACCAGTGAAGGGATGGCAGAGAAGAAACTATAACAGAAGCATTTCACAGAACTAAAAGTAAAAACAAGATTCCAGGTCCACCTTTTCCACCCAAACAATGGAGTGGGGCCGTTCATACAGACAGCTACAACTGCAGATCTAGAAATAACCAGGTATTCTAACAAAGTATCTGGCACTTCACTGCTTATCAGAGGTCTGCACTGTTCATGTTCACATAAAATCTCTTCAAGCATATGGCATTCAGATTATCTCGTAACAGACTAAAGGTGACTGTGAATCATTTGCCACTCTGCATGGAGAGGTAGATTGTCCCTCCTTTTGATTCTGAGGGGGCTCTGTGACTGACCTGACCAACAGGGTATGCCAGAAGTAACACTGTGTCAATTTCTGGGCCCAGACTGTAAGGCAGTTTCACTTGCTGTCTCTTGGAAGCATTGATCTTAAAGCCCTAGGCTGCCATGTGAGAAGTCCAGCTACCTCTTTGCGGAGACCATGTGGCAAGGCCTTGAGACTACAGGGGGAGGAAGAGAGGACCAGCTGGGCACAGCCTTCCAACTGCCTCCACCAAGGTGCCAAACATATGAAAGTAGACTTGTAGAAACCCCAGACCATCCATGCCACGAGCTAAATACCACAAAGTGATCCCAGTCAGTACTTTATGGAGCAGAAAAACTACCCAGCCAAGCCCTGCTTGAATTTCTGACTGTATTTAATTTTTTATGACTTTTGGATAGTTTGTTATACAATAATAGTTAAGCAACACATCTTTCTTCCATTCCTAAATAGCTGCAAGAAATCTTATAGTCTTATTTAAGCAGAAGGGAGTTTCCACTGTGCCTGTCCAATCCTGAGACATAACTGGGGCCTTTGCAGAGAAACTTGGGCAGGATTGATTAGGGAGGTAAAGCTACTTTTGTAGCATGCGTGTGTGCTCAGCCACTCGGTGGTGTCCAGACTCTGCCACCCCATGGACTCACCAGGCTCCTCTGCCCGTGGGATTCTGTAGCCAAGAATACTGGAGTGGGTTGCCATTTTCTTCTCCAGTGGATCTTCCCGACCCAGGGATCAAATGTGTGTCTCCTTCATCTCCTGCACTGGCAAGCAGATTCCTTATTGCTGAGCCGCTAGCTCAGTTAATTAGTATTAGTTGTTCAGTAAGCCCTAAATTTTAAAATGTGGTCAACATGAAGGCAACTTAGTCACACAAAGGGGAAAAAAAAGTTGCTCTCTTTCACCACTGCTGTCTGTACAAGCTTCACCCCAAGCAGCTAAGTTGCAGGGAAGAACCTCAGCCCGAGGAATCAGGTAAGAGAACATGGTTATTTCAGCATAACCGTCACCACTCCTGCCCAAATAATTCTTAAGAGCATGACCTGGTGAGGGCAGATTAGTAGCAACAAATCAAACCAGGTCAGCAATATTTGCAACATGCACAGCCTCATGTCAGGTGTTTGAATATAAAACATGCATTCAAAAATATGTGTCCCACAGAATAGTGCCTGCTTTTAAAACCACGCTTCTATTTGCTTGCCTGTATTCAGCTCCTCTTGACAACTCTGAGATCCCAGTCAGTCCGTGCCCAGTGTTTCTCCCCCCTGTACTATGACAGCCCTATAATTAACCTTTCCCAGGCTTTGTTCCATTTGTTTCTGACCACACCTCCAATTTACCAATTTCCTTTGATCCAGGTCACCAATTTTTAAAAGCTACCTTTTGTTACTTCTATACATTGCTTTGGAAATGATATATTTGTGAGAATGAGTAAACAGACTGCAAGCTCCATTATGAATCGTTAGTCTGTGAAGGCTGTAGAATAATTCCTCTGGATGCCAACTCTCATGACACAGACTTCTGGATGTCAGCCCTCTGGGCCTCCTTGGGGACCTTAGTCCATCAGCAGTGCTCTTTCTGTCTGAATCTTCAACCTTTCCCTCTCCATCAGTCATGAGTGTATTCAGGAATCTCTCCACTTAAATGAGGGGGAAATTAGTTCTTTCAAACTCCAGATCACCCCATCTACCCATTTCCCTCAAAACCAGGTTTTTCATTGATTGGTAGATTGGTAAGCAACTCACTTGACTGTATTCTCACTACCCATTCACTCACTGCTTATACTCCGGGAACCTACTTCTGCTTCTGCACCAACAACTGGGTTGTTGAAGTCACCGAGGATCTCCCTGCTGCTAACTCCTCTCTGTCACATATCACAGCTGATTGCTTCCTGTAAGGCTTCTCTTTCCTTGGTCTCAGTGACCTTACCACACAGCTCTTCTGGCCCTTCTTTTCCTTCTCTCCAGCCTGAAGCTCCTCAGGTATTGTGTTTTTCTTCTCTGTCTCTTATGGTTGATGTTCCTCAGGGTTCCAGCCTTGCCCCTCTATTTTCCCACTTTGCAGTCCTACTCTGGTCTTCTGTTACAATCTATATTCCCAAGTGACTGCATTTTGCAATCCTTTACCACTAAGAAAAAAACCATAGCCTTGACTAGACGGACCTTTGTTGGCAAAGTAATGTCTCTGTTTTTTAATATGCTATCTAGGTTAGTCATAACTTTCCTTCCAAGGAGTAAGCGTCTTTTAATTTCATGGCTGCAATCACCATCTGCAATGATTTTGGAGTCCCAAAAAATAAAGTCTGACACTGTTTCCACTGTTTCTCCATCTATTTTCCATGAACTGATGGGATCAGTTTTCTGAATGTTGAGCTTTAAGCCAACTTTTTCACTCTCCTCTTTCACTTTCATCAAGAGGCTTTTTAGTTCCTCTTCACTTTCTGCCATAAGGGTGGTGCCATCTGCGTATCTGAGGTTATTGATATTTCTCCCAGCAATCTTGATTCCAGCTTGTGCTTCTTGCAGCCCAGCGTTTCTCATGATGTACTCTGCATATAAGTTAAATAAGCAGGTGACAATATACAGCCTTGACGTACTGCTTTTCCTGTGTGGAACTAGTCTGTTGTTCCATGTCCAGTTCTAACTGTTGCTTCCTGACCTGCATATAGGTTTCTCAAGAGGTAGGTCAGGTGGTCTGGCTATGGTTTTTCCAGTGGTCATATATGGATGTGAGAGTTGGACCATAAAGAAGGCTGAGCACTGAAGAATTGATGCTTTTGAACTGTGGTGTTGGAGAAGACTCTTGAGAGTCCCTTGGACTGCAAGGAGATCCAACCAGTCCATCCTAAAGGAGATCGGTCCTGGGTGTTCATTGGAAGGACTGATGCTGAAGCTGAAACTCCAATACTTTGGCCACCTTGTGCAAAGAGTTGACTCATTGGAAAAGACCCTGATGCTGGGAGGGATTGGAGGCAGGAAGAGAAGGGGACGACAGAGGATGAGATGGCTGGATGGCATCACCAACTCGATGGACGTGAGTTTGAGTAAACTCCGGGAGTTGGTGATGGAGAGAGGCCTGCTGTGCTGCGATTCATGGGGTGAAAAAGAGTCGGACACGACTGAGCGACTGAACTGAACTGAACTGAACCACTAAGAAAAAGGCATCTGCATTAGTCTGAATTCTCCAGAGAAACAGAACCCATTTCTTACATATTCACATGATTGTGGAGGCTGGGAAGTCCAAAATCTTGCAGCTGGGCAAGGCAGGCTGGAGACCCAGAGAAGAGTGAATATTGTTCTTCAAGTCCCTAGGCAGTCTGCTGGCAGAATTCCATCTTCTACTGGGGAGGTCAGGTTTTGTCTTTCAAGGCCTTCAACTAATTGAATGAGGCTCACCCACATTATAGAGAATAATCTGCTTTACCCAAAGTTAGTCCATTAAGATGTTAATTTCATCTAAAAAAAAAAATATTTTCACAGAAACATCTGGAATACTGTTTGACCAAATATCTGGATACTGTGACCTAGTCACATTGATACATAAAATTAATCATCACATATCTTTGGATTCTGAATCCAACACGCAACTACATTTGACTCTGCTAGTCTAACTCATTTTCTGGACAAACTGTCAGGCTACTAATTTTGAATGAAGCCCAGATCAAGAAAGCACTCTAGCATGTCTAGGACTCATGTGCCCTGTGGTCAATTGAGACTTGTGACCCAGCAGATGAAGACGAGATAACTCTGCAAAACCACTAGCAAGTCTCAGTAGGAGAATCATAGTGCAGACTTGGGGATATGCTCGTCAATTGTCCTCTAATCAAGATCACGTACTTGCTTTCAGCAAGGTTATAGCACAATGCCCAACACACAGTATGACAATACGTGGTAATTTATTAAATGAACAGAATCCATAAATTTCTCCCACTTCCCTTCTGCAGCAAGTTAAAGAGCTATGTCAGTATTATGTGGCAGGCTGGATGGGAGGGAAGTTTAGGGGAGAATGGGTACATGTATATATATGGCTGAGTTCCTTTGCTGTCCGCCTGAAACCATCACAACATTGTTATTTGGCTATACTCCAATCAAAAAAAAGATCAAGTAGTTGACCTTGGAACACTAACCACTTAGGTGACCCAAGTTGCCCATTATGAACTGGGTGCAATCTGACCCATCAACCCATAAACTTGGGAGTGGGAAAATGTGTTCATCATCAAAAAGATACGGCTTTTGCAAGATCTAGTTTGAACAGGTTCTGAAAGCACAAATGAGTTACATAAAGAAGTAGCTAAAAGTTCCACACCATCTACTCCAGTACCACCTCGCCTTCATTCATACCTGTGGTCTCATGAGAAATTCCAGCTAATCAAGGAAGAAAAAATTTGATCTTAGTTTAGAAATGCAACTGCATAACATGTGAGTACTAAATAAAAATAAACTTCTACAGAAAGTAAACTGCTACAGTTTACAGCAGTAAACTGCTATAGAAACTGATTACTTTCATCTCTTAGATGAAAGTAAACTGCTATAGTTTTACAGGGGTGGCCCTGAAGAACTATGGGAATAAATTTTCCCACAGGGCAGAAAGTAAAGCTGTGTATCTGGTTTGCACTTTTCCTGGAAGGAGAGATGCACATATGTTTATGCCTACAAAAATTTATGGGTTTGAAGTCAGAGACTTAGAATTAGAAGGTAAAAGACTAGAGAACTGGTACCAAGGAGGTTTGGGGAAGAAGCATGTAGGTATGCACACTTAATAATAAACATAGAATGTAAGGATATTTCTTTCCTGTAGGAATGCTTATCTAGGGTAAAAGACTGCAGTTCTTTATATTCAGGTAGATAAGATGGGCCACTATAGGTACACCCATCTCTTTCCTCCACCAATCTGCAATGTGTTCAATGAATTCAAAAGTAAAGTGGTCATAAGGCAGAGATGGAGGTTCTACAGCAGTGCAAGTTCACAGACTTCTCATCAAGATAAATCTGTCTACCACCACTGCTATGTGCCATGCCTGCCAACATCAGAGACCTACAGTGAACCCTAGTATAACATCATATCCTGGGGGAAACATTAGCCATCAGATGGCAGGTTGATTTTATCAAGCACTTTCCATATGAAGCAGTTAGTGATTGGTCCCCCCAGAAATAGACACTCCTTCTAGATATGGATTTGTTTTCCCTGCATACAAATCTTCTGCCATCACTAACATCTGTTTACATACTGCATGCCTATTCATGGTCACAAAATACCACACAACTTGTTCTGACAAAATCATTTCACAGTACACACACAAAAGGAATAGAAGTAGCTGACATAGAATTGTTGGGATGGCTATCAAAGACCCAGTTTTGGTGACAAGTGAGAGAAACATTGCCTTTCAACATTAGGGTGCTCTTCGACAAGATGCAATGTTGTTGTTGAGTTGCTCAATTGTATCCAACTCTTTGTGACACAAAAAAACTGCGGCACACCAGGCTTCCCTGTCCTTCACCATCTCCCAGAGCTTGCGCAAACTCATGTCTATTGAGTTGGTGATGCCATCCAACCATCTCATCCTCTGTCGTCCCCTTCTACTCCTGCCTTCAATCTTTTCCAACATCAGGGTCTTTTCCAATGAGTCAGTTCTTTGCATCAGGTGGCCAAAGTATTGGAGCTTCAGCTTTAGCCTCAGTCCTTCCAATGAATATTCAGGACTGATTTCCTTTAGGATTGACTGATTGCATCTCCTTGCAGTCCAAGGAACTCTCAAGAGTCTTCTCCAACACCACAGTTCAAAAGCATCAATTCTTCAGTGCTCAGCCTTCTTTATGGTCCAGCTCTCACATCCATACATGACTACTGGAAAAACCATAGCTTTGACTAGACAGACGTTTTTTGGCAAACTAATGTCTCTGCTTTTTAATATGCTGTCTAGGTTGGTCATAGCTTTTCTTCCAAGGAACAAGTGTCTTTTAATTTCATGGCTATGGTCACCATCTGCAGTGATTTTGGAGCCCCCAAAAATAAAATCTCTCACTGTTTCCATTGTTTCCCCATCTATTTGCCATGAAGTAATGGGACCAGATACCATGATCTTCATTTTTTGAATGTTGAGTTTTGTTTTGTTTTTTTAACACTTAAAATTTGTGTTTATTATCCCCTTGCTTTTCTTTGTAAATTTTCCCTATGTACATTTATCCACGAATAATACATTGTTGAGTTTTAAGTCAGCTTTTTCACTCTCCTTTTTCCCTTCATCAAGAGGCTCTTCATTTCCTCTTCACTTCCTGCCATAACGGTAGTGTCATCTGCGTATCTGAGGTTATTGATATTTCTCCCGGCAATCTTGATTCCAGCTTGTGCTTCATCCAGCCCAGTGTTTCTCATGATGTACTCTGCATATAAGTTAAATAAGCAGGGTGACAATATACAGCCTTGAAGTACTCCTTTCCCAATTTGGAACCAGTCCATTGTTCCATGTTTGGTTCTAACTGTTGCTTCTTGACCTGCATACAGGTTTCTCAGTAAGCTGGTGTGGTATTCCAGTCTCTTTAGGAATTTTCCGCAGTTTGTTGTGATCCACACAGTGTTTGGCTTTTTTTTTCACCCCACAGACAGAGTATATAGGTTCAAACTGCTGCTGCTGCTGCTGCTAAGTCGCTTCAGTCATGTCCGAAATCTAAGGGGAAAAAGTGAGAACAGCTTTTCACATTATCCTACTTAATCATCTGCTTCTAAAAATTTTGCTTCTGATCTCTGCAGTGTTATATGGTCTTAATTCCCAAGGGAGGAAGGCTTCTACCAGGAGACACAGCATAGTTCTATTTGGACTGAATGCAGAGGCTTCCAATTAGCTGTTTTGTGTTTTCTTAATTCTATCAGTTTGCCTGAGATTTTCCCTCATTTGTTATTCAAAGTCTCCTATCCCAGGAAACCCCCCAGGTTCAGGAAATCTGGGACAGCTGGTCACCCAACTAAGTTCCCTGAGACATTGAAAGAATTCAACATATTTGCTGTATCGTGGCTCTTGTTTATGTCAGCCCCAACCCATCTCTACTCTCCCAAAATATATCCTTGATGACACCCGGGCTTATTCTGTATCCCAGAGGGAACCATCTGACAGTGGCTTGCCCATTCATTCACTAGCTTCTCTTCACAAACATCCTGTTTACATGTCTTTGGGGACAGTGCTTTCTTGGCAAGTTGAAGGGAAAACTCTGACTGACTGTCATGCTAATGTGTGCTCGTTACTCATATTGTCCCACATTTTCTAGGACATGAATGTGGTACTCTGATCTTTATCTTTTTTCGTGAATTCTCATTAATCTAATTTTTCCAGCAGTATGAAAAATGTATGTTAGATCTTCAAGGGATGATAGAAATCATCTAACCCAACCCAAATATTTCATATTTATTTGCAATGTTCTGTTATTTAAGCCTTATTACTTTTGTTTTAGTTTATGATGTGTCATGTTCACCAAGCATTCATTTCCTTAACTGACCAAAAATTATACTTACCCATTTAATCCAGTAATTTATTTTTTGCTTGTATGATTGTGAGCTCTGACTTCTCTAGAAAAAGCTCAGTGTTCTTTAGCATCTCATCAGAAGTCACTCTCAATGAGTGTTTGTTGGTGAGGTACCCTTATCTTCTAAGTATTGAACATCACTGTCATTTTCTATTGTGTCTGGGTAATGACATCAGTGATTGTCAAAAGATCTGTTCACAGATGGACTGAGTTTACAGCGCCAATCACAGAGTAGAACTCAAGATTAAGATTTATTTCATTTCAGGTCAGAAACAACTGAGATAAAACAATACGCTCCCACAAAACCTCTATTGGTACTACCCTCAACCATATAATAGGGTAAATAGATTACTAGTCTTGTGTTACGCTCTTATGAATCAGTTCTTCTGATTTTTCAAGGACAACAATAAAGAAGAGCAGAATTTGCAAAAAAACAATGAACCGTGAATTTAAATACTAACCAAAAAATATTCATCATGCTTAGAAACTCAGAGTCTACCTCCTGTGAAATTACCAGGAGAGAAAGGAGATGTCTACTGTCAGCTAAAGGTCAATGAAAGAGATTTTTTGTTTACCACTTTTTTCCTTCTTTGACTTTAAATTTTATTTTTCTATAACTGTATTTTCTTCTACTGAGTGTATCAGGACTATTATGAGAAATCTGAATTCCCATTGGTTCAGGAGATTGAAAAGAAACTAAATTACAGGAGCCATACAGGTCAACAGTAACAAACTGCTTTCAGCTTCTAGCCTAACAATAGAGGATATAGTGTCAAGATTAGTGAAAAGCTCAGATCCAAGCACAGATACTCCACTGAAAAGTTCAATGAGTACTTTTGTCAAAAGTTATTTAGTATTGAGCAAAGGGAAATAGCATATCTCTGAAAAAGAAAAAAATGTTTTGATTGAAAGAAGTACAAATCAACAACTGAAGTATTACACAAAGCATCAGGTTTGAATGATTCCTAAACTTTCTTCCAGTTTCTTTTCATAAATTTTGTAGTTAATCTTGTCCCATCGTCAGTTGTAGGAATCTACTGTTGATGGCGAACAATTTTCAAATGACTTCAGAGCAGAAAGTAAATCTAGGCTAGAACTACAAGATTCTTTAGCAAGTAAGTCAGAGAGGTTTAAGGTGGAGCAGATTAGATCCTTGCAAACAGACAGAAGTTCTAAGGATTTTTAAAAGCCTACCTTGCAGATGTTCTCTGTTTAAACAGTGGGGCTTCTAAAAATCTGAAGCCATTTTCCCACCACAACTTCACAGAGAGTCCAAGGTAGATAATAGCTTATTTGAAAGAGATTTATGGGCCTGGCTTTTTTTTTCCCTTAATATTTGTTTATTTATTCATTTGGCTGTGCCCAGTCTTAGTTGCGGAAGGCATGTGGGATGTTTAGTTGCAGCAGGCACGTGGGATGTTTAGTTGCAGCATGCAAACCCTTAGTTGCAGCATGTGGGATCTAGTTCCCCCACCAGGGACCCAACCCAGGCCCCCTGCATTGGCAGCGTGGAGTCCTAGCCCCTGGAACACCAGGGAAGTCCCCTGACTTTTATATAATGAAATAGATTATAAATGGACACTTGGGAAGTCCACAGGGTTTTTAAAGTAATTATACCAACATGATCTAAAAAAGAAAGGGACCTACAGTATCCGCCATGCCTTTACTAGCATTTCCCAAAGTGTAGTCCACAAATTATGTATGATCCACAGCAGACCACGTGTTCTGAATTTTGGGGGAGGATGGGTGGAGGGAGGCCTATTCAGGACCTAATAGTTTCATAGGTAATACTTATGAATGTTAAAGTTTGATATCCCCCTACTTACTCATTCCTAATTATATTACTCCTGTGGCACTGCCTTCCAATCCCTCATGTTGGAATACTACCACCTTACATTCCTCACATTTTATCTATAGTTTAAATTTTACACATTCTGGAAATTTTGCCATTTCAGCAATATGGATGGACTTGGAGGGCATTGTACTAAGTGAAATAAGTCAAATAGGAAAAGACGCATACTGTATGATATCTGAAATCTAAAAAATACAACAAACTAGTGAATAAAGCAAAAAAGAGTCAGACTCACAGAACAAACTAGTTACGTGTGGAGAGGGGAGGGGAAAGAGGCAGTATAGGGGAAGGAGAAAAAGGGTCATTACCAACTGTAGGAATCACTTGTGCAACACTTTTGAAGATTGTAAAGCACCGTAGAGTTTAAAGCTTTCATTCAATAAGGAATATATTAAATAAATAAACACTTTTATACATTTTTTTCAGTAAATTAGTGGTGGATCAACTGGTCAAGGAAAGTGTGATGCCTATCTCATTATATACACACAAAAAATTTTTATTTCAAACAAATTGTACCCCTAAATATGAAAATTAAAAGAATGTTTTTAGAAGAAAACATAGGAGAATATCTTCCTAATCTTGAGGTAGACATTTATTAAATAAGAGAAAAAAGTATAAACATAAAACAAAAGATTAAACATTTCACTTCTTTAAAATGAAGAACTTCTTTTCATCAAAAAACATCATTAAGAGAGTGACATGCAAGGTAGAGCTGGGAGAAGATATTTGAAATACATAAAGCCAACAAAATACTTATTTCCAGAGTATGTAAAGAGCTCCTACAACTCTAAAAGGAAAAGGCAGACATCCTATTTTTTTAACGGACAAAATACCTGAATAGGCACTTTACAAATGAGGTTATCCAAATGACCAATAATCATATAGAAATATGTCCAATATAACTAATTATCAGAAATTTGAAAATTAAAGCTACATTGATTGGCAAATAAGAATTAAAGCTGTTTGGTGTTATTAAGTCACTAAGGAATTGCAAACTTAAAACATAATTAGATCCCTCTGCCCACTTACTTGGTAAAGATCCTGATGCTGGGAAAGACTGAAGACAGGAGGAAAAGGGAGCGCAGAGGATGAGATGGTTAGGTAGCATCCCCGCCTCAACGGTGACTTGAAGCAAACTCTGGGAGATAGTGGAGGACAGAGGAGCCAGGCGTGTGACGGTTCATGGGGTCGCAAAGGGTCGGACATGACTTAGCAACTGAACAACCATAACAACAGCACACCCAGCAAGATGGCACCAAGAGCTGACAGGGATGCTGAGCGACTGGAACTCTCACACATTGCTGGTGAAAATGCAAAATGACACACTCCTTTGGAGAAGAGTTTCTTATAAAATTAAATATTCACTTATCTTATGCATTCGTTTGCTAGGTTTCCCATAATAAAATATCACAGAGTGATCAGTTTAAACAACAGACATTAATTTTCTCACAATCTGGAGGCTAGAAGTCCAAGATCAAAATGCCAGCATGTTTGGTTTTCCGAAGGACTCTTTCCTCAGCTTGCAGACGGGCACCTTCTTACTATGATCTCACATGGTCTTTTCTCTTCCCTTGTGCCCTGACCTCTTCTAAAGGACACCAGTCAACTGGATTTGGGCTCATTCTAATGACCCCATTTTAACTACATCCTCTTGGACTTTAATAATAAACAGATTATCTGATTAAAAAAATTAAAATGGAAAAGGAATGATGATTACCACTCCACTTCTGAAACACCTAAAGACCAGCAATCCTAAATGTTGGCAAGGATGTGGAGCAACTGAAAGACCTGCCTTCACTCGGTGGTGGGACTAGCCGTCAGTTCAGTTCAGTCGCTCAGTCATGTCCGACTCTTTGCAGCCCCATGGACTGCAGCATGCCAGGCTTCCCTGTCCATCACCGACTGCCAGAGCTGGAGTTGGTAGAAGTATAAATTGGTACAAACACTTTGGGAAATTTATAGTACTTTAAATATGTTTATACTCTACAACCAGAAATTCCACTCTAATAAATATACCCAACAGGAATGAGTGCATACATGCACTAAAAGACATGTATAAGAAGCTTCACGGGAAAAGCGAGAAGCAACGTCTATGTCCATCAACAGTAAAATGGACTAAAAAATAACGTGTCCCCTGGTAGTCTAGTGGTTAGGATTTGGTGTTTTCACTGCCATGTCCTGGGTTCAATTCCTAACCAGAGAACTGAGATTTTGTAAGCCACGTTGCTGGTTCAAAATTAAAAAATTAAAGTAAAAACTAAACTTTCAAATTACAAAAAATTAAACAAACCCATAAAATAATCTTTATTATGGTGTATCCACATAATGAAATACCATAAAGCAATAAAAAACCAAACTACTATTACATGCAACCATGTAAGTCAATCTCATAGACATGGCATTGATTAAAAGAAGCTGGACACACTATACCATTCATTTACATGAAGTTTAAGAACAGGTGAAACTAATTTATACTGAGACTGATTAAAACAGTGATTATCTTGTGGAGTGGGGCAGTGATGACTAGAAGGGGACATCAAGAAACCTTCCAATAAGCTAAGAATATTCTGTATGTTTTTTTCCCAGCTTTATGAGGTAGAACGTTCTGTCTTGATCCAAGTGATAGTCACACTGGTATATACATATGTAAATTTTCATTGAGCTGTGTTGCTAGATTAGTGTTTTGCTGTACCTAATGTACCCTTCAATTTGGAAGATAAATAAAAAATAAAAACCAAACAAAACTCTATCCATATTTCTATGGGGGGAAGTACATGGAACTATAGGTGATGAAACAAGACTGACCTCAGGTTGATAATTGTTAAAGCACAGAGATCCATATATTGAGGGTCATTTTGTTCTCTCCATTTTTTTTTCCTCTGAAGAGAAATCTTTTATCCATTACAGGCCCATTTCAAAGCCACTTATAGGAAGCCATAAGATTTTCTTTCTTCCTTCAATCTTCTAAAGCATTTTGCTCAGGTTAGTAGAAACTCTCATTACCAGCCTCCACTTAACTTGTTCTCCAAACTCAGTGGCTCTCTCCCTTCTCTCTGTACTATTCACTGCTTTGTAACACGTGTGCCTATAGGCTACACACTAGCACACCCAAGAACATCTGTGCTGGTAAACGAGTATGCTTACCAAGGGTCAGTTATGTTTTCTCAAGTCAAATCTCTGTTACTGCATTTACATGATTTAATCAAATACTGAGTGGAAAAAGAACTGTTTAGTAAAACTGTCTATTACTTTGGAAAGAGTTTGTAAAGACAAACAGAAATTTTAATGTCAAAATAGGTTTGTGTGTGTAACTGTGAATTTTATTAAAGACCACTAAATTGTACAATTTATAGGGGTGATTTTATAGTGTGTGAATTATTTTAATAAAACTGTTATAAAAAATTAGGAGTGCATGAGATGACTACAAAAGATTACAAGGACCTTGAAAAAAATCTAAAAGACCTTTGCAATTATATTGCTAATATCTTTAATTTCTTATTTATCTTTTAAGAAAAAAGTATAAGAGAAATCACATGCAACTTTTTTTTTTTTTTTCACATGCAACTTTTTAAGTGTGATTTATGCAAGAAAAGCGATGTGGAACTTTAATCAGCAAACTTATACTCAAAGAAATCTTGACCCTACATCAAACTATTGGAGAATAAATGGTCATTGATATGGTTTTAGGCTAAAATAAATGTTTAAAAATTAATGTATTTTTTGTTCCTTTCCTGTTGATTCCATGTGTGTTGTATATAATTATATGTTTTATTGCAATGTAATTCACAAACCATACGATTCACCCATTTAAAGTATTCGAGCCAATAATTTTAAGTATATTCAGTTGTAAAACCAACACCACAGTCAATTTTAGAATATTTTCAGTATCCCAAAAAGAAATCCCATAGACTTTAGTAATAAATCTCCATTTCCACCAAAGCCCTTTGGCTCTTGAAAACTATGAACCTACATTTTGTCTTTATTGATTTGCCTAGTCTGTACATTTTATGTAAATAGAATCATATGAAATGTGAATTGTGACTGGCTTCTTTTACTCAGCATAATTTTTTCAAGATTCATCCATGTTATACCATTAACTAGTACTTCATCCCTTTTTTGACTGAATAATATTCCATTTTGTGAATATATTTAATTTACTCATCTATCAACTGATGAACATTTGAGTTGTTTCTAGCCAAATAATACTGCTATGAACATTTGTGTGCAAATTGTGTTTTCATTTCTCTTTGGTATATAGCTAGGAGCAGTGTTGCTAGCCTCTTATGGTAATTCTGTTTAATCTTTAGAGGAACTGTCAAACTATTTTCTGCAAGAACTGCACTAATTTCTACCAATTATAGATGAGGGTTCCAGTTTCTCCATATCCTCACCAACATTTAAAATCATATGTCTTTTTTTATTGTAACTAACTTAGTGAATATGAAGTGGTACCTCACTGTATTTTTTATTTATCTTTCCTGATAATTAATGATGTTGAGCACTTTCCATGTACCTGTTGGCCATTTGTACATCTTCTTGGAGAAATGTCTACTGGAGTCCTTTGTGCATTTTTAATACACATTGTTTGGTTTTTTTGCTATTGAGTTGTATGATTAGAAGAATTAATATTATTAAATTGTTTACACTACCCAAAGAAATCTACAGAGTCAATGCTGTCCTCATCAAAATCTCAATGGCATTTTTTACAGAAATAGAAAAAAATCCTAAAATTCATATGGAACCACAAAGACTCCAAATAGTCAAAGCAATCTTGGAAAAGAACAAAGATGAAAATATATTTAAAATATATATTTTCAAAATATATTTTAAAGATACAGTAATTAAAAGTGTGGTACTGGTATAAAGACAGATATGTAGACCAATGGAAGAGAATATAAAGCCCAGAAAAAAAATCCGAGCATATATGGTGAATTGATCTTTGATAAGAGTACCAAGAATATACAATGAGAAAAGATACTCTTCAATAAATGGTGCTAGAAAAACAGGGAATCCATATGCAAAAAATGAAATTGGACCCCTACCTTACAGCATACACCAAAAATCAGTTCCAAATAGATTAAAGACTTACATGGCATTTCCCTGGTAATCCAGTGGTTAAGAATCCACCTGCCAATGCAGGGGACATGGGTTTGATCCCTAGTCTGGGACAATTCCATAAGTTGGGGGCAGCTAAGACCACATGCCACAGCTATGGAAGCCCACATGCCCTAAAGCCCATCCTCAGCAACAAGAGAGGCCCATGCTGCAACTAGAGAGTAGCCCCCACTCACCCCAACTGGAGAAAGCCCATGCTCAGCAAAGAAGACCAGCACAGCCATAATTAAATAAGTATTTTTTTTTTAAGTTATAGAACCATGAAGTATTTTCCCCATGCAAATTGTGCAAGTGCATCCAGAATAACATGGAGCCAAAGTGCATGGACCCAACAGTCCACTAACCGCCCGGGATCAGGTTCCTGCTGAGTCAAGTCTCCCGGCACCCAGGTGCCCAGAGCTCTGACTTGGGCTGAATGTAAGTGCTATAAACACAATGGGAAAGAAGAAAAACAACAGAGGGAGCCCTTGACTTTGAGCTGTGAAATAAAAAGGAACCAATAATACTCTGCCCTCATTCACAGACACCTCAGTGTGCTCCAAAACGACCATTCCAAATATTAAATAGGAATCTTTCTTTGGAGATTGGCTCCGATGTGCCCATTAAATCTCAGTTTGAAGCCTTTTCTGCCTATTCCTCCCACAGAAGTCTCATAATGCATGGCTCTGGGCCCACAGCTCCGTATCATGGTGCTTTATCACATTGAAGGATGATGCTGAACAACAACTATACTACCCAAGACTGTGAGTGTGGTTGGACAGATTAATGGAAGGTTTGTATTTTGGTCTGTGGCTATGGTCGCTGCTTGCAGCTCTGCCTCTCAAGTTGCCCATTTCAATTCAAATTAAGCAGCATTTCCGACTGTGTGTGCCAACATGCCACGCATGCAGCTGCTGCCTTCCATCCGTCACAGCCCAACTTACCCCACTCAAGTTCCAGGTCAGCATTTCCTGATTGCATTCCTTGTCCCCGTCATGCTTCGAGCTGCCCTACTTCCAGCCATTCATCACCCAGCAATTGTTGCTGTTAGCTGTCTTTCTCAGATGACCAGTCCTGCAAAGTATACCAGACAGGAAGGCCAGAGGGCTGGCTGCAAGCCAGGATGTTGCCCAGGCTTCTTTAGTGATCTGAAATATCATAGATAAATGCCACTATTGAAATCTGTGCTGAAGCTGAAAGCAATACACGAGGACATTGAAGGCCTAGCTCTTTCTCAGCAAAGGTAGAAAGCATCCTGGATGCCATGCCTGGGCTGCTGTATGGACTAGTGCTTAAGTGCACAGGCTTTAGAGTCCAAATGCAGGGGTCTGCTACAAACTTGAGAGGTTACTTTAGCTCTTCTCAGTTACATAACTCTTAGGGTCATTGCAAGAGCTGAATGAGTTAATTTATACAGAGCAATTAAAACAATGCCTGTCACATTAAGTATCTTGTAAGGGTTTGCTATTGCTATTTTCCCACTCACTCTGCTTAGTATGCTTAGGTTGACCACTTGGGATTATTTATTTACTCCTCAGATCAATTTTAGTGAGTGTTTATGAGGGTCCAGGCCCTGTGCACAGTGACCCAGCTCCTTTATAGCAAGCCTTGTCATAGTCATCTGGAAAGTTGCAATCACAGCTATGCTACTTACTATGGAAGCAATGAGACCTCAGAGAAGAAACCACTGACCAGAGACTGGCAGATCCCTAAGAGCCTTTCTTGATTTCCTTGCACACAGCACAGCCTGGGCTTCCCAGGTGGTGCCAGTGGTAAAGAACCAGCCTGCCAATGTAGGAGATGTAAGAGAAGCAGGTTCAGTCCCTGGGTTGGGAAGATCCCCTGGAGGAGGGCATGGCAACCCACTCCAGTATTCTTGCCTGGAGAATCCCATGAACAGAGGAACCTGGCGGGCTACAGTCCATAGGGTTGCAAAGAGTCAGACACAACCCTTCGGAATCGCTGAGCACAGCCTACGAAGAACAGAGGCAGAGGACATGGAAGGCACGACATGGACTGGAATAGATGCTCTTCCCCTTCCCCAAACTTGCCATTCACCCTGGAACTTTGACGTATTCTCAGATACAGGAAGAGGCTGGAGGGCAGACAGGAATAGATGAAGGGGAAAGTGTAGCGGAATCCTGCATACGGCCTAGATTATCTTTCCAGTCAGTGTGACAAGATGAAGGTTCTAAATAGAATTAACTTGATTTAGAGAAAATTACCAGAGTAAAGCATATGAAATAGCTGATGTTTCACAGTTTTGACTTACAAAACATAAATTTCATGTGGTTCATCCCATAAAAGTTACAGTATTTCTTGTGTCCCCTCAGTTTGCAAAACTCATATCTGCCACACCTGTTTTAAATTGTTCATTGTCTCAGAAAAGTTCAGGCATAAGAAATCATCATCATGAGAACTGGGCCTCACACTGAAACATGAAGACAAATTTGGACTACCTGTGCTAGAAATTGAATAAGGTCACAAAAGCCTATATAACAACAGGAACATGGAAGACTTGTTTATTCTACTCTGTAAACCAACATCAACTAACTGGATTTTCTTTCTTTAGCTCCCTTTCTAATTGGATGGTAGTAATGCTCCTTCACAAAATCGGTTTATTCAAAAACAGAAACACAAGGTCTCCAGAACTTCTCGGTAAAAGTCGCTCAGTTGTGTCTGACTCTTTTTGACGCTATGGACTATAGCCCACCAGGCTCCTCTGCACATGGAATTTTCCCGGCAAGAATACTGGAGTGGGTTGCCATTCCCTTCTCCAGGGGATCTTCCTGACCCAGGGATAGAACCTGTGTCTCCAGATTCTTTGCTGTCTGAGCCACCAAGGAAACCCCAGAACTTCTCAGAGACCACAGTAAATGGTGGGCTGTCTTCCTTGCCAATTTCTTACCCTTGGTAAATCTTTTGAGTATCCTCATCTGGTTGGATCCAGAACATAGATTACCCATGTTTTAAATTATTTTAGAATAATTTTATTGTTCCACACACTCACAAATACCACAAAATACTAACTGGAATTGTATGGAATTTATAGATAAATTTGGTGGGACTTGATATCTGTACATTATTGAATCTTCCCACTTATGAGCATAATATATCTTTACATTTAGTCAGTCCTTTATGTCTTTCAATTAAGTATTATAATTATCTCCATAGAAATCTTTCACATCTTTTGATAGATTTGTTCTGAGGTACTTTGTAGTTTTTGTTGTTCATTTCTTGAAATTATATGTAATTTAATTAAATATTATATATTTATTTTTTAAATTTACTTATTTTTAATTGGAGGATAGTTGCTTTACAAAATTCTTTTGGTTTCAGGCATACTTCAACATGAATCAGCCTTACGTATACATATGTCCCTTCCCTCTTGAAGCTCCCTCCCAATTACATGTTTTTAAAAGGGTGACTCTATATCACCAATATTACAACCATTCCATCTAAAGTGAATACCAAGACGTGTCCCACACATCTTAGAAACAGATACACCCAATGTCCTAGCAAATTCTTCATCTAGAAATTTACATGAAGAATATAATTAAATATACATAAAGATTTAAACACAAAGGTTGTATAATATTTGTGAGAGAACAACAACTAGGATGATTCAAGTGGGATTAATTTTCAAATGCATGAATAGTTGCAGGAAAACCACAAGTGATGGTGTAGGTATCCAGGGCTTCCAGAGGCAGCAGAGCTGACAGCATTAGGCCCAGTAAAAAGGGACAAGGGAGGATGGTCAGGAGAACTGGAGAGAGAGGCTTGTGTAGGGTTGGCCACCTTGAGGATAGTGACTTTCAGCCAAGGAGAAAAGCAAGCTCTAGGAGACCTGACAAGGAAGGAGCCAGGATGAATACTCTGATCTCACTCTTGTCCTTCCCTCCAGTCTCCTGCTGGGTCTTCGAATTGTCTAAACCTAACAGGAAGCCAGAGGGCAAAGGAATCGGTTAATGTACTCCCTAAAGAGAGTAGAGCTGAAAGGAGGGAAAAAGGTAGAAGGTAAATCTGGAGGAATAAATAAGAGATTTCCAGCATAAAGATATTCATTGCATCATTGTTTGTGACATAAGATTATAAATAGTCTGAATGTCCCAAACTAGGGAAATTTTTAGCAATTTAAGGTGTATTAATATACCAATGAAATACTTTGCAACCATTACAAATATTGATGTCAAAAAGCTTACAAAGCAGTCTGTATAACATGCTTAGTAGTAGTAGTACTCAGTTGCTTCCTTGTGTTCAACTTTTTGCAACCCCATGGACTGTAGCCTGCCAGGCTCCTCTGTCCATGGGATTTCCCAGGCAAGAATACTGGAGTGGGTTGCCATTTCCTTCTCCAGGGGATCTTCCTGACCCAGGGATTGAACCTGCATCTCCTGCATTGGCAGGCAGATTCTATACTACTAAGCCACCAGGGAAGCCCCATAACACACTTTACCTTTTGTTTCAAAAAAAAAATGGACATAATTTTTATATGTGTATATACACACATACAACACATGCATACACATTCATGGGAAAAAAGGCTTAAAGAATATGTACCAAAATGTTAATGATGGTTGTCACAGGGAGAGTAGAGTTACAGATAATTTTATGTAGGTGGGCTTTTTAAGCAAGAAAAATTTAATATAAGAAAAATGATTAATTATAGCAGGGGATTGGAGCAACAAGAATTAAGCTAGTAAGAAACAAAAAGAATTCTAAAGAATATAAGAAGGGCAGAGATAAGGAGCAGCCACAACCCCAAAGTCCGAAACAGAAGACTCAAGGACCCTCCCCACTCCTCACCTCCACACTGGACCACAGGATGGCAGGGAAGTTACTGAGCTACTGTGCTCTCAAACCTACTCAAAATCTGCCCTGTAGGGCTCTGGGGAAACCAGAAGCACTCTGCGGCAAAACCACTGGAGGGGTCAGGTGGGGCTGGTGGGGGAACTTCTGGCCTCAGGAGTCTGCCAAGGCAGTATATTGGAACAAGTGAGGAAAACCCCTTCCTATCTGCATGGAACCTCCAGCTCTCTGTAGTGATAAAGTTTAATTCATGTGCCAGCTGGCAAAGGAAAAACGCGACTCTCCATTTTTGCAGAACAGGTAATGAAGTATCAATTTGAAGCTGAAAGGCAATGCGTTGATAACTGGCACTGACTCCAAAATCTACCATCTAGGGGTACTTCTTATGAACACACACAGATCTGTGTGTTTATAATCTGTTGTTTTCTTGTTGTAGATGCTGTGGGCATCTTTCTATGTCAATAAATATAGATCTACATCAACATTTTTCATTGCTGAACAATATATGTACACTCTGTTTTATATAATTTATTTCCCATTGGTAAACATTTGAATTGTATCCTACTTTTACTTTATGAAAAATATTGTGTACTTTTAAAAATAATTATTTTTTAAATACTTATTTTCTCATAATAAATTACTGGAAGTTGAATTGTTAGATTAACAGTTCTGTGTTAAATTCATGTGGGTATCTGTTGGATGCCTTATTTGATTTAGTAAAAAGTGCATTTTTCATTTCATACATTTCTCAAGAATGCGTGAAAAATGTGTAACTCAGACATCTGATCCGGAATCCAAGTTAAATAAGGTCAGATACCAATGTGGTTCCAGGAAGAATTTCTCTGAGAGTTGTATCCTGGCCAAGAAAGAGAATTGTCAAAGATGGCACTTACTCTGGCTTTTTACTAAAATAACATACAGTATTTTTTAATTAATAAACTTTATTTCTTAGAGCAGTTTTATTTAGCTTCACAGCAAAACTGAACAGAAGTACAGAGAATTCCCATGTACCCCTGTCCCCACACACGCACAGCCTTCTCCACTGTCAACTACACTCACCAGAGTGGGACATTTGCTACAATCAGTGAATCTAGATGGACCCATTGTGTGTGCGTGCTAAGTCACTTGAGTCGTGTCCAACTCTGCGACCCTATGGACCATAGCCCACCAGGCTCCTCTGTCCATGGGATTCTCCAGGTAAGAATACTGGAGCGGGTCACCATGCCCTTCTCCTCCAGGGGATCTTCCTGACCCAGGGACTGAACCCTCATCTCTTATGTCTCCTGCATTGGCAAGCGGGTTCTTTACCACTCCTGCCACCTGGGAAGCCCCCAGTGGACAAGTTATTATCACTCAAAGCTCAATCTTGGTGTTGTACATCTGTGAGTTTTGACATAAGGTTTATTTTACTTGCTAGTATGCATTTAAGTTTTCTCCTTGTCTTTGCATGGCTTGATAGCTCATTTCTTTTTAATATTTTGTTGTCTGGTTGTACCGATTTATTTATTCATCTTCATGTTTCCAAGTTTTGGCAATTATGAGTAAAGTTACTATGAAACACCCATGTGCAGGTTTTTTTGTGGACATAAGTTTTTTATTAATTTGGGTAAATACCAAGGAGAGCAATTGTTGGATCGTATGCTAAGAGTGTATTTTGTTTCATCAGAAATTACCAAGCTGTCTCCCAAAGTGCCTGAATCATTTTGCCATTCTATCAGCTATGAATTAAAGTTCTCATTGCCCCACAGTCTTACCAGCATTTGGTGTTAATGTTTTGGATTTTGGCCACTCTAACAAGTGTGTAATGGCATCTCATTGTTGTTTTAATTCTCTAATGATATTGAACTTCTTTCATGTGCTAGTTACCATCTGTATATCTTCTTGGTAAAACATCTGCTAAAAGCTTTTACCCATTTTTAAATCAGGTCTTTTGTTTTCTTATTGTTGTGCTTTAAGACTTTCTTATATATTTTGTATAATAGTCCTTCATAGATGTATCTTTTGCTAATATTTCCTTTTAGTCTGTGGCTTATCTTCTTATTCTCTTCACTGTGTCTTTCATGGAGCAAAAGTTTTTATTTTTAATGAAATTCAGCTTATGAATTGTTTCTTTCATGGATTATCCTTTTGGTGTTGTATCTAAAAAGTTATCATCATCCAAAATCACCTAGGTTTCCTCCTATGTTGTCTTCTAGGAATTTCAGAGTCTTGTGTTTCACATTTAGGTCTGATCCATTTTTTGTTAATTTTTGTAAAGAGTGTAAGGTCTGTATCTAGATTATTATTATTATTTGCATGCAGATGTCTACTTGTTCCAGCTCCATTTGTTGAAAAGACTTTGTCTTTGCTCTATTGTATTGTCTTTGCTCCTTTGCCTAAGATCAGTTTGTTTTAATTGTTAGTGTACTTCTTGACTCTGTCCTGGTCCATTGACTTATTTTTCTATTTTTTTTCTCACCAACACACACTATCTTGATTAGCATAGCTTTATCATAAATCTTGAATAGGGTACTGTCAATCCTCCAACTTTGCTTTTCATTTTCAATATTATGTTGGCTACTTTGAGTCTTTTTCCTCTTCATAAAAGTTGTAGAATCAGCTTGTCTATATCCACAAGTAACTTGCTGGGATTTTGTTTGGAATTGCATTGAATCTATAGATTAAGTTGGAAAGAACTCTTGACCTCTGACCTCTTGACAATTTTGAGTCTTCCTATCCATGAATATGAAATATCTTCATTTATTTTGTTCTCCTCTGACATTTTACACAGTTTAGCAATTTTCCCCTTGTACATATTTTGCTATATTTACACCCAAGTACTTTATTTTGACGGGTGCTCAGGTAAATGATGCTGTGTTTTAACTTTTAATTATACTCGTTACTCATATATAGGAAAGTGATTGATTTTATATATTAATCTTGGCTCCTGCCTCTTTGCCATAATTGCTTATTAGATCCAGGATTTTTTTTTTCTTGCTTAACTTTTTCAGCAGAATAAAATAGTGTTGTTTTCCTCCTATTCTCCAGCAAAGCCACCTCCCAACCTTATTAACTATTTCAGATCATCTGGATAACCATACTCAATCTTCAAATCTCATTAAATACCTCCTTTTTATAGAATCCTTCCCTTGCCCCTAGATCAGTTTAAGAACCCCTTGCTTTATGTTCTTACAGATCCTTATTCTTATCATAATACTAATGCTTTACTTTATTAATTAAAATTCTGTGTGGCTGACTACAATGTAAAGTTCACTGAGGTCAAGGACCTTGTCTGCCCTGTTCGATACTGATATATAGCATAGACTCTCAAGGAAGGTTTGTTGAACAAATAAATGATTATACCTCCATTCCAAGCACCATTACACACAACAAAAACAATATCTGAATTATCCTGTATCTATCACTCAGAATCAAATTAGGAAACTGAAATCACTTGGAATATTTGAAGCAGAAGGAGTCTGCTACCATGAATTGGTAACAGGAGTTGGAAGAGGCTGAGAATACCAGGGAATGGGATGTAGACAATGACATCTGCCATATCACTAAACAAAGGATGTGGTTGCCCTCAAGCCATCAGCCACTGCAGCTACCCCCAACTCAGCACTTGGAGAAGGGATTCAGGATACTGACCCTCAGTTATTCAGGTGAATATCAAAGGAATGATTTCAATGATCCCAGACTCTTCCATTTTCCTATGCAAGTGTTAGTCACTCAGTCATGTCAGACTCTGCGACCCCACAGACAGCAGTCCACTAGACTCATCCATGGAATTCTCCAGACAAGAATACTGGAGTGGGTTGTCATTCCCCTCTCCACCAGGCAAACGCCTATACAAAGAAAACCTCTAAATTCATTAGCTTGAGATTTCCAGTTTTCTTTAGTTAACAGTAATCTTTTGATGTTCCTGGTTTTTGGTTGTTGCTGTTATAAAACTCCTATGTAACCTGGCTCCTTCCAATTACCTCTTCAGAGTAGTCCCTGAGAACTATGTCAGAAGCCATCTTCCATGCTTAAGTCCTCAGCAAGCCCACTGAATAAAACATAATTCTCAACTTCTACACTGTCCTTTTTTTTTTTCAGTGACAGGAAGATATCTGAGATAATAGCAACAGCAGGAAGCCCTTAGGACACTCAGGCTGGAAGAACAAGAGGAAAAACTGATGTTACAGAACCCAGGGGGCCCAGTCATGTGGGCCACAAGTCCAAGTACAGTACAGCTCAGCTGGGTCCACTGTTTAGAGTCTCTTAAAGTCTAAATCAAGGGGTTGGCTGGGCTACCTTTGTTTGTAGAGGCTCTGGAAATGAATTTACTTCCACAGTTATTCAGTCTGTTGATAAAATTCAGCTACATACAGGTGTAGAACCCAGGTTACTGTTTTCTCACTGGGTATCAAACAAGAGTGATTCTCAGCTTCTAGAGGCTCCCCACATTCCTTTCTCATGGCTTTTTTCTTCCATCTTCAAAGCTCACAGTAGCAGATCAAGTCTTCCTCATGCTTCAGAACTCTCATGTCCCTTCTGATTCTTCTGCCCTCGTCCCAGTCAGAGATAATTCTGTTTTTAAAGGCTCATGTAGTTAGAGTGAGTCCACTTTGATAATCCAAGGATAATCTCCTCATCTCAGGTCCAGAATCTTAATTATGTCTACAAAGCCCTTTTGCCATGTAACATTTAATGTTTTTTTTTTAAATGCATTTCATTCAACTCTAGTTGACTTACAATGTTGTGTTTATTTCCTCTGTATAGCAAAGTGATTCAGTTATACATATATGTGCATTCTTTTTCATATTCTTTTCCATTATGGTTTATCTCAGGATATTGAATATAGTTCCCTGGGCTATACAGTAGGATGTTGTTGTTTATCCATTCTATATATAATAGTTTGCATCTGCAAATTCCAAACTCCCAATCTATCTCTCTCCCACCTCCCTTCCCTCTTAGCAACAACAAGCCTAATCTCTATGTCTGTGTAACATTGAATACTTCTACATGTTCTGGGAATTAGGGCATGGGCATCTTTTAGGGCCATTATTCTGCCTCTCACTGGCTAAACTCAGCTAGTATCTGATACAAGGGCCTAGGAAATAGGCCTACAAAGCAGAAGAATGAGGAATAGATCTGAATGCAAACAGGCTTAAGATCATCATGTTTCAAGATAGCACTTTTTCATCTCAAACTATGACTGACTTAACATAATTGGACAGTTATCTAATTGCTGTCAAAAATAATGAATTAGGCTCATTTGCCATAAAAACAAGATAAAACCATCAGTGATAACACACTCTGCAATGAGATTAATTCAAATATAAAGCAATTGTCAATTGATTTCCATTATCCTTCCAACCCTGTTTCTCAACTGGGAGCCAGTTAAAATTTCTATCTTCTGCAAAGAAACATGAAGATGAGGTCTAGGTTAGACAGGAAAAATGGAGACAATTTCAGTCTTAAGAAGTACAGAGGTTGAAAGGGAGGCCTTTTGTGTATAGTGTGTTCTTGATTCAATCTCCCATCAAGATAAGTGCCAACTAATCCAGAGGTTCCTGGAATCTTTGCTGCTATCCCAGAAGGCTCAGCCCATCACAGGACCCAGCATTGTCTCCAGGAATATCTGTGTTAATAAGCAGCCTCTAATTACCTCAGATATGCAGATGACACCACCCTTATGGCAGAAAGTGAAGAGGAACTAAAGAGCCTCTTGATGAAGGTGGAAGAAGAGAGGGGAAAAGTTGGCTTAAAGCTCAACATTCAGAAAACTAAGATCATGGCATCCGGTCCCATCACTTCATGGCAAATAGATGGGGAAACAGTGGAAACAGTGGCTGACTTTATTTTTCTGGGCTCCAAAATCACTGCAGATGGTGATTGCAGCCTTGAAATTAAAAGACGCTTACTCCTTGGAAAGAAAGTTATGATCAACCTAGACAGCATATTAAAAAGCAGAGACATTACTTTGCCAACAAAGGTCCGTCTAGCCAAGGCTATGGTTTTTCCAGTGGTCGTGTATGGATGAGAGAGTTGCACTATAAAGAAAGCTGAGCGCCGAAGAATTGATGCTTTTGAACTGTGGTGTTGGAGAAGACTCTTGAAAGTCCCTTGGACTGCAAGGAGATCCAACCAGTTCATCCTAAAGGAGATCAGTCCTGGGTGTTCACTGGAAGGACTGATGTTGAAGCTGAAACTCCAGTACTTTGACCACCTGATGTGAAGAACTGACTCATGTGAAAAGCCCCTGATGCTGGGAAAGATTGAGGGCAGGAGGAGAAGGGGACGACAGAGGATGAGATGGTTGGATGGCATCACCAACTCGATGGACATGGGTTTGGGTGGACTCCGGGAGTTGGTGATGGACAGGGAGGCCTGGCGTGCTGCGGTTCATGGGGTCGCAAAGAGTCGGACATGACTGAGCGACTGAACTCACTGACTGACTGAGGTGATGTCAGACTTCAGCAGAGAGCAGGATAGTCCGAGATGGCACAACTGTACTCTGAGAACTTTCAGTTTCCTTATTCTGTATTGCTTGCCCTGGATCATTTCATTAACCACATTGTAACAAGATTGTGCAATTATGTACAGCTCAAGTTTTTAGACCCTGAAAGTCAGAGAAGGGATGCTTACAATGTTTTTAAATTTAAATTAACACTTTGGGTAAACATTCTCCAATATTTTCTTGCCTCTTATTAACAACCCTGTACAGCAACAATATCTAAAAGGGAACTTCAGGAATGTCCCTGGTGGTCCAGTGGCCAGGACTCCAAGGCTCCAATGCAGGGGACCCAGGTTTAATCTCTGGTCAAGTAACTAGATCCCACATACCACAGCTAAGAGTTCTCACACCCTAGCTAAAGATGCACATGCTGCACCAAAGACTGAAAATCCTGAGTGCCTCAGTGAAGACCCAGTGCAGCCAAATAAATTAATTAATTAATAAAAATTTTTTAAATTAAATAGGAGGGAATTTCAATTTCCCTTTGAAAGTTTAACACTTCAACATTTTTCCCGGCTACTAAAGATTGATTTATTTTCTAAATTTAATTTCAAAATTTACACATGACAAAATTTACCTTCTTTGGTATACAGGTCTATGAGTTTTGATAAATAAAGTATATAACTACTGTCACAATCAATTCAGAGAAGTTCCATCATTCCAAAGAACTCCATTTGTCTGCCCATTTGTAATCAACCTCTCATGACCCCTGGGAATCACTGATGTGTTCTCTGTCTCTTTTAAAGAATGTAATAATTCAAGGAGTTTTCCTTTCAAAAATGTGGATGTAGTGTGATACATCTACCTCAGGAAGTCCATATAATTAGATCTGCAGGGCATGCACGGACGTGAAGTCTGACAAATTCATTTGGTTACAAGAAAGTTTCTTAACCATGGAAATACTTCCTGTGAAACTGCCAGAAACTCCAAATATCACCAGGTTCTGCTGAGGCACCTGGATCATAATAAGAGCCATTTGAATACAAATCTATCTTCTTTCGAATGCCAAAACTCTCATAGACTAGTTCATGCATAAAATATGCTTTCAGGCTTCCAACAGCTTCAGGATAAATTCCCTGTGCCAAAGAAATAAAAGAGATAAGGCAACTACTTCAGGAGGCTTGGAAGACAGGGGAAGTGAAGATCTTAGTACCAAGGACTCAAGTGTGGAATTTTATTCTTTCTTAAAAATCATTAGAATATTTTAGTTAGCAAAAACAGTAGCAGAATTGTATGCCAGTATCTTTCTCACATATATTAATAAGAATAATAGTCATAGTAACTATCTTTTATTGCATGTTTACAATATTATGCCAGATACTATTTTAAGTAAATGGCATTAATTAAAGTAAATTAATGCATTCAGTCCTTACAACTACCCCAAGAGTAGGTACTACTTTTATTCCTATTTTATGGCTAAAGAAACCAAGACATAAAGATGTGAGCCCAAAGTCCCAATGGAGGAGACGTCAAATGGAGCTGGTCAGACTCCACGTCAGCGGACAGCTGCTGTCCACAAGCTGATACTGTAGCTGATGACCAACCAACTGATGTCCTGATGACCAGCTTGACCTGTAGAAATTTTTGAAATTATGATTCCCAGGCCCCAGCTCCAGGGTTCCAGTTTATCACTCTAGAATCTGCATTGCTTTCTAGGTAACTCATATGTTAAAGAATCTGCCTGCAATGCAGGAGACCTGGGTTCAATCCCTGGGTTGGGAAGATCCCGTGGAGAAGGGAATGACAAGTCACTCCAGTATTCTTGCCTGGAGAATCCCAGGGACAGAGGAGCCTCGCAGGCTACAGTGCATGGGGTCGCAAAGAGTCAGACATGACTGAGCAACTAATACAACACAGGTGTGTATATGTGTCATATCTGACTCTTTGAGACTGCATGGGCATAGCCCACCAGGCCCTTCTGTCCTTGGGATTTTCCAGGCAAGAACACTGGGGTGGATTGTCATTTCCTACGCCAGGGGATCTTCTCAATCCAGGGATCGAAGCCAGGTCTTCTTGCGTCTCCTGCATTGGCAGGTAGATTCTCTACCACCACACCACTGAGTCTGGCTCAGGTTCCCCAAGTGATTTTTAGCATTGACTGGTTTATCAACATCAGGTTGGTTTCCACTGGTGATTTAGAAATGCCTTTTTGCTCGTTCCAACATGTCCTGTAGAGAGATCAGACTTTCCTAAGAATCCTTAGTAAGTTCCTCTTCATGGTGATGAGGGGTTAAGACAACACATATTTCAGGTCTTCAACATGTAATTAGTCAGGTTACTACTTCTCTTAAAAGTTTCAAGTACAATGAGCAAAAGTCAAGATTCATATTTTACTTACATACCATCCTTCTCATACTTCTCATACTCACCTTCCATTAAAATTTATTTTAATCCTTATCCATATTATATGTTTATATTTATTCCTACAGTAAGACTTATGATTTACTCTATTTACTCTCATGTTTTCCCCCAACTGCTGATGATAACCGTATTTATATTTCTACCCCAGACCTTGAACTCCCGGTCTGAACATCAAATGACCTGTCCAACACTTCCTCTTGGAAGAACCTCTGATTGAACATGCCTGAAAGCCATCTCCATGTACCACAATCCAACCATACCTGTTGCTTTTCCTACTTTCCCTTTCTCAGTGTTTAGCCCCACCACCCACTCAATAGTACAACCTAAAGGCTGGAGGACATCTGGACTCTACTCTTCCCCCACTTGCCATGAGTCCATAGTCACCCGCTTCCCATATCTTGTGTCCTCTCCGTTCCCCCTGCCACCACAGCAGCCCACATCCCCACCACCTCTTGCCTGGACATTGCAGTGGTCTCCAAGCCCCCTATCACTGGGCCATACTGCTGTTTGAGAGCTGTTTTCTCTTTCTTTACTTTCTTTTTGTTGGAGAAAGCAGACACTTTTGAATCCAAGTTAAACCTTTTTCTTGGCTGCACCATGTCTTAATTGCAGCATGTGGGATCTAGTTTCCTGACCAGGGATCAAATCCAGGCCTTCTGCATTGGAAGCGTGGAGTCTTAACCATTGGACCACCAGGGAAGTTCTTAACATTTTTAATGTTAAGTGTGAAATATACAGCTGATTATGGAGAATAATAGGGGTTTCCCTAGTGGCTCAGATGGTAAAGAATCTGCCTGCAATGCAGAAGACCCGGGTTTAATCCCCAGGTTGGGGAGATCCCCTGGAGAAGGGAATTGCTACCAACTCCAGTATTCTTGCCTGGAGAATTCCATGAACAGAGGAGCCTAGTGGGCTACAGTCCATGGGGTTGCAAAGAGTCAGACACAACTGAGCAACTAACACTTTTGTAGAAAATAATATAACAAACTGTGTTCTGACTACAAGTTTTATCAAAATCTTAACATTGTGATATCTGCCATTTTATTTAAAGAAATGAAGATATAGATATAGTTGTAAATGTAGATATTTAAGCCCACTTGACTAGCCTGTCCCCCATCCCCAAGTGCCTCTTTCCCAGCACATTCTCATGAAATTGCTATTATCAATTTCAGATATGTTTTATGCTTTCTCTAGATATTTAAGAATTGACTAACAATTTAAAGCATTGCTTTGTATGTTTTTAAACTTTACTAAAATGACGTCTACTGTACATGCCTTCTGCAACTTGCTTGCCTCACTCAATTTTATTTTTTCTTCCTGTTGACACTTATTGCCCTAATTCAGGCATGTTAACTATCATATGGTATTTTGTCATGTGACTATACCACGATTTGTTTATTTATCCTCTGTCAAAGGCATTTAGGATTTTTCACGAATGCAAACAGTTCGGCGCTGCTCTATTTGAACAGATGTTTGAGAGTTCCTCTAACTTGTATTCTCAGGAGTGGCATTACTTTGCTGGTCTCCTGAGTCAGGGAGACAAACAGTTTCCTGCCTTCCTTTCTCTACACTGCTGATTCAGAATAATTTTTCTCAAATGCAAATCCAATCTTGTGACTCCCCTGCTTAAGTACCTTTGACAGAACAAACCCGTCATTCCTCAGAAGTCTCAAGGCCCCTGTGCTCTGCCCTGTCTTCTTTGCCAGCCTTTCCCCTCACTTCCCACACCAAATCCTGTCCATGCCCAGCTTTCTCAGAATTGCCCCCTGCTTCTCCTCAGGCTGGGTACGTCCTGTCTCCCACCTATTTCTACATTCTCTTCTCTTTCCTGGACTACCCTTCCTCAATCCACTCCTTACCTACTAGGAAACACCTAATTGTTTTTCAAGGGTCACCTACTAACTGAAACCTTTCTTCACCTGCCAGAGGTCACCAGTTTGAATCCCACTTCTACTGCTTGCTAACATGAGCAAATCTTTAAACATCTCTGAGTTCAGGGACATTTTTTTTGTTTGCTAACCAGATGAAAATAATAATGATGCCTACAACATATGCCTATCAGGAGGGTTAAATTTGGTTATTGATATTGATTATTAGATCTGATATATTTCCTTAATATAGAACATTTCATTCAATGCTTAAGAATAAATACTCTCTCTCATTCATTTATCTACTAAAGATTTTATTAACATTATTCTTGTGTGTGTGTTGCTGTTAGTTTCTTCTTTACATTTCTCCTTCCCTGTACTAACTGTATGGGACCATGTCTAATTCATCCTTTGTATGGCCAGCATAGACTGGCATAGAAAAGGCACATAATAACTGTTATGTGAATAAATGATTGATTATTTGGGCTCTCAGACCTGCTGGTTATAAAAAAAAGATTTAATACTTTGATATAGATGGGCTTCCCTGGTGGTTCAGCAAGTAAAGAATCTGCCTGCAATGCAAGAGACCCAGGTTCGAACCCTGGGTTGGCAAGATCCCCTGGAGAAGGGAATGGCTACCCACTCCAGTATTCTTACCTGTAGAATTCCATGGACAGAGGAGCTTGACAGGTTACAGTCCATGGATTGCAAAGAGTTGGACATGATTGAGTGACTAACATATTTAGATGGTATCTTATTTCCACAGGGGGAAAAAAAAATACAATCTTTGGTGACATTACTTTTGTTTCCCTTTACCATAAAATTTTTTTACAATAGCTTCATGCCTCATTTCTTTAGGTTGGTAATGATGTATGCAAGCCAAGCAGTAATGAGTATTGAAAGAATTTGCCACTTGGTTGTTGCCCTGGGAAAGGGTTTGCTTAAAAAAAAAAAAAAAAAAAACACCCTGTTTCCATTGGTTTTGCCACTTCCTTTTAATCTTATTGAGGCACAAGTTAGTACTGAGAAGTTCAATGAAAAGGCAGTGATAATTTCTGAAATCTGAAGATTAATAAATGTAAATTCACCAGTAGAAAATGTAAACATAGCTGCTTCTGACCTGGAAGGGAGAGCAATTGGAAAGTAGGGGTGGGAACAGTGAGCCTGCGTTCTTGTAGCCTGTCTGTCTTCCTCAACACTTGGAAGCCAGGGACCAATCTCAGGGCTGGGTCCTGCAGGGCTCCTCTGACATTCTGTGCTGCCAAGCGAATGAGCTTCTCTTTGTTCCTGCTCGGTTACGCTGAGCCGGCCAGACCGCTGTCTCCTGCAGCATAGCAGCCTTCTCTGCGCCCCGGCGGGGGTGCGGGGGAGCCCAGAAACAAACTCCTGCTCGCTGCCTTCCTCAGGCTGTTTTCTCTTCTCCACCTAAACCCACCTCCAGCAGCCATTCTGCCTCCAAGAGACAGTTCTCCTAAAGCAGATTGCCACTCTGACCTCTGAAATTCAAATTTAACAACATCCAGTATTTTTTTTTTGCTGAATCTGAGGGAGAGTTCTTAATTCCAGGGATGGTAAATCCTACCTCAGCCTCAGGCTGGTCCCAGTTCTAAATCAGTCATGATCTTCTTACTCTCCTTGGTTAATGATTAGTCTGATGATGGTTTTTAATCCAGTTATGATTAATGAGATGAAGAGGAAATCTTACAGAGATGACAAGCCTTATAAGAAAACCCTATACTTTCCCCTCTTCTTCCTGCTTTGAAAACAAAAATCAGAGGTACAGTAGTAACTTTTTCACTAGGATGCAGCAAACATGAGAAGAACCATCCAGTCCAGTAGTTTTCAAAGTGTGGCCTAAGGATCCCCGGGAGTCCCTTAGTCCTTTCAGGGCATTCTCAAGGTCACCATTTTCCTAACTATATATCCATGTAAGATCACACTTTAACGGAACGACCATGGCCCAACAAATTGACCGCAGGCAATATGAGAATCTACTTATTCTTTGTTAAGTCAGACAGTAAAAAGATTTCAAACAATTCCAATCTTCTCACCAATATTTTTCTTTTTGTTTTGAAATTATTTTTCACAAAATGTTGTTTTGTTATTGGCTTATTATTTTCAAATGAATTAACAAATAATTTTTGGAAAGTATAAGTTCTCTAACACAATAAGGAAAGTGAAAGTGAAGTTGCTCAGTTGTGTCTGACTCTTTGAGACCCCATGGACTGTAGCATACCAGGTTCCTCCGTCCATGGGGTTTTCCAGGCAAGGGTACTGGAGTGGGTTGCCATTTCCTTCTTCAGAGGATCTTCCCGACCCAGGGATCGAACCTGGGTCTCCCACATTGCAGGCAGACACTTTACCTTCTGAGCCACCAGGGAAGCCGTAACTAACACAATAAACATCAATACATATAAACCACTATGGCTGATTCTTATTGATGTATGACAGAAAACTCACAAAATTCTGTAAAGCAATTATCCTTCAACTAAAAAAATTTTTAAATATATCAATAGTCATAATCCACATAAACAAAAGCTCTTTGAGAGTCCGTAATAATTTTTAAGACTGTAAGACCCAAAGCCTGACATCCACTGACTCAGACAATGATCCTGACAACTTAATCTACTCAACCAATGCCAGGAGCCACAAGCCTCTGGACTTTTTGTAATGAGAAAAATGAACCCCTGTTTTTTGATTCCTCTAATAAGATTTTCTGTTACTGGCAGCTCATAACAATCTAAAATGAGTTATGAGCTAACTCAATAATGAGTAGTCATTGATGAGGCATTATTTCAAATTGGTCAATTGAAATGATAGCTTTAATCACTCGAGGTTGTTGAGTAGTAATAAATTGAAGTAATAAAATGACAAAGTCATGTGAAATATGATTTACAGAAAGAACAGAACAAATGGAAATCTTTTCAAGACTCAAAAGGGTAACTTTGGAAAATTTGTCTCTTGACTTTCACTGGTGGTCTCTCTAGCTCTGGAGAGGTATCTCCAAAATAAATATTCAGTACTTGTGTTAAATACATGATATTAAATACAAAATAATTAAGAACAAAACTGGTATTCTATAGTCCCAACCTAAGGAGTTTACCTTGGAAACTTTTATGATCCTATTTAAAGTCTTTGATCTTGAAGCTTCTTATTTATAGATAATATCATTTTTAAAAAAAAGAATTGGAAATTTTTATTCGAGCCAAATTTGAGGATTACAATCCAAGAAAAGCATCTCAGAAATCTCTGAGAACTGTTGTGCTGGTTAGAAATCAAGGCACAGTTACAGAAGTTTTTTGAGACAGAGAGCTGTACATCAAATGATGTATTTTTAAAATTTTTTATTAGAGTATAGTTGATTTATAATATTGTGCTAGTTTCAAGTGTACAACAAAGTGAATCTGTTATACATATACATATATCCACTTTTTTTCAGATTCTTTCCCCATATATGTCATTATAGAATAATGAGTAGAGTTCCCTGTGCTACACAGTAGGTCCTTATTAGTTATGTGTTTTATACATAGTAGTACATATATGTCAATTTCAGTCTCCTAATTTATCCCTCCCCCTGGTAACCATAAGTTGGTTTTCTACATCTCTGACTCTATTTCTGTTTTGTAAATAAACTCATTTGTACCATTTTTTGTAGGTTCCACAAATAAGCACTATCATACATTTGTCTTTCTCTTACTTCACTCAGTATGACAGTCTCTAGGTTTGTCCATGTTGCTGAAAATGGCATCATTTCATTATTTTTTATGGCTGAGTAATATTCCATTGGGTATATGTATCATTAGCTTCTTTAGCCATTCCTCTGTCAATGGACATTTAGGTTGCTTCCAGATTTGTATCTTTGTGCTCTTTTTTTTCCGTTGCATTTGGTTTTCTGGCTTCTTTATTTCTGACGCATCATAATTAGCTTACTCTTGTAAAATATCTGTGACTTCTTTTAAGCTCCTAATCTTTACACTTGCACCTTTGTTCACTGAGCATACATTCACATACAATTAGCAATGAAGCTCAAGTGTTACCCTAAACAGTTACATAAAAATTCTTAATCCTCTCGTGTTTTTGTTTTTTTAATTTTTATACTTTTTGGGCTGTGCTGCAGGGCATGTGGGATCTTATTTCCCTAACCAGTGTTTGAACCCTCCCCCTTTGCATTGAAAGCACAAAGTCTTAACCACTGGGGGTCAGCAGGGAAATGCCAATCCTCCCACATTTTAAGAACAAAGATATAGCTTCCTGTCACCTCAACAAGAGAAAAGGGAAAAAAGCAAAAATATTTGCTGCACTTTCAGTTAGCAGTATTAAAGTGTAGTGTTAGTCACTCAGTCACGTCCGACATTTTGCGACCCCATGGACTGTAGCCTGCTAGGCTCCTCTGTCCAAGGGATTCTCCAGGCAAGAATGCTGAAATGGGTTGCCATTTCCTTCTCCAGGGGCTATTCCCAACCCAGGGACTGAACCCAGGTCTCCTGCATTGCAAGCAGATTCTTTAACATTTGAGCCACCAGGGAAGTTCTATTAAATCTTAAATAAGATATAAATCGGTCCTGATTTTCATGAAATTACCAATTAGGATATTTGGGCAGGGAGAAAGGATAAAAAGTAGTGTATTTGGAGTTGCTATGCTTTTAAAAAGTGTGTAACAGTATGAAATTTTGCTTTAGGCCATTTAATTGATGAGAGAACCCACTCTCAATATATTTTTATAATTGCACGTTTGTCCAGGAAAGAGCATACAACTACTGTCTTCAATGCCTGTAGATGCTTGCAGGTAAAATGTAGTGAATTTGGCATTAAATGAAAAACTGTCAACTAGCTTTTTCTATTCGAAGAGCTTTCAAGGACTGGTTTAAAAAGATAAATCAACTGCTGTCTTTACTTTCGCATTCTAAAATAATCTTCACAGACAACTCACACATCCTCCCATATACTAATAAGAAACCTTGGGGAAACCTGGTCTCTAAAAACTTCAATCTTTTTTTAAATTGTAGTAAAATACACATAACATAAAACTTATCATCATAACCATTTTAAGTGGACAGTTCAGTAGTGTTAAGTACATTCATATTGTTGTGCAATCAATCTCCAGAACTTTTTCATCTTGCAAAACTGAAACTTCATACTCAACATTCAACAATAATTCCCCATTTTCCTCTTCCCCCAAGCTCCTGGCAACCACCATTCTGCTTTCTACGAATTTGACTACTCTAGATACTACATATAGGTGAAATCATATATTATTTATTGTTTTGTGATAGGCTTATATCACTTAACATTATGTCCTCAAGGTTAACCCATTGTCCTGACCAGAGTGTGTTAGAATTTCCTTCCATTTTAAAAACTTCAATCTTTTATTGCATTATTGTAAAGACCTATTTTAGGCTGGTTTGATATAAATGAGAAGGAAGAGGGAAATGCACTCCTTTGATAGGAAGAGAGTTTTTCTTAATTAACATTAACTATGTATATGTGTAGACACAGAGCAAGTGTGTATTAACATTATAATTGCCACTACAGGATAAGACGTGAAGAAATATTCAGAGTCACCGTTTTATACTCCAAATAATGCAAGGATTTACTTTTTGAGAGGAGAGGAACTTAAAACCTGAAATATCCCATCACAGACATGTCTCATCATCTCCCTAAAAGAGCAATATAGGGCTTATCTGGTGGCTCAGGAATAAAGAATCTGCTTGCAACACAGGAGACACAGGTTCAATCCCTGGTCTGGGAGAATGCCACGTGCCATGGAGCAGCTAGGCCCACACACCACAACCACGGAGCCTGTGCTCTCGAGCCCAGGAGCCACAGCTATTGAAGCCTGCAGGCCTAGAGTGGGCCAAGAGAAGCCACCACCACGAGAAGCTGTGCACTACAATGAAGAGTAGCCCCGACTCACTGCAACTAGAGAAAAGCCACACAGTAACGAAGACCCAGCACAGCCAAAAATGAGTAATTAAATAAAAAAACTTTTAAAGAGCAATTTAGAGAGCACTTTCTCTGCCCATATGTGACCCAAAAAGAATGAAGGCTGTTCAGTAGCCCTGCTCTCCCCAGGACCTTTCTTTTCTATAAAATTTATATGGAAGAAAGTAGCCCCACGGTTTCAATAGAGCTATTAAGGGACATCTATATTTGCAGGATGATGCCAAAACTTATCAGGGATCCATAATTTTGTGCACATTAGCCTATTAGGATGCTAAGGATATGAAAATGAAAATTTATTAGTTGCTCAGTTATGAACTGTTAGATTGACTTCTATGAAATTGCCTATATTTTATTGCTTTGGCCTACTGAAACAGCCCCTTTGCATCATTCAACCTAATGAAATCCTACCTATTTTTCATCTATCAGAAAATTAATGTAAATGCATTCTTCTTTTAATATAAAACATAAAAATAAGTGGTTAAGAGGACAAGCACCAGATTAAAAAAGACTTTTAATTGAATCCTGGCCGTTTCTTTGTAGATGTGTGGATTTTGGCAATTTCTTAAACTTTCCAGGTCTTCTCACCTGTAAAATGCAGGTAAGAATACCTCTCAGAGAGCTATTGTGAAGTGGAAATGAGATTAGATGCATAAAGTGCTTAGTACAGTGTTGGGCACTTAGTAAGTTCTTGATTAATTATCAAGTTTATTATCACAACTAAAAATTGAAATTTTCACAGATGATTGCTTCTAGAAAGTAAAGAAAATGAAAAGTGAAAGTTTAGTCACTCAATCGTGTCTGACTCTGAGACACTACGGATAGTAGCCTGCCAGGTTTCGCTGTCCATGGGATTCTCCAGGCAAGAATACTGGAGAGGGTTGCCATGGCCTTCTGGGGGATCTTTCCAACCCAGGGATTGAACCCAGGTCTTCTGCATTGCAGGCAGATTCTGAGCCACCAGGGAAGACTCTGTAAAGTATGATAATTGTAAACATGATGGTTAGATTCAATTCCACTACTCTTAATGGTATATTTGTGCTCAGTCATGTCCAACTCTTTGTAGCCCTGTGGACTATAGCCCATCAGGCTCATCTGTCAATGGGATTTTCTAGGCAAGAACACTGGAGTGAGTAGCCATTCCCTTCTCCAGGCAATCTAACGACCCAGGGACTGAATCTGCATCTTTGGCGTCTCCTGCATTGACAGGCGGATTCTTTATCACTGAGCCCTCAAATCAAATCAAAGCACAGCAAAAACTGCAGTCCGCATGGCTAATCTCCCTGGCATAGCCCAGTGTCTACTGCTCTCCTCTCTGGCCTGCATGTCCATCAGAGATGGGAGAGTGGAAATGGCCTGTCAGTGCTGATTTTGCGTACTTCTGTGAGAGAATGCCGCAGAATGTGAGGACTAAATGACTCTCGGTTGGGATTTTTGAGCTTTCTGCCTCTCTGGAAATCAGCTGGCTTCTGCTTGCTCCATTTACTGTACCAGCCTACACAAGATGAAATACTCATGTCGTAATTTAAAAATTAAGGATATCCCAGAGGATCCCCATGCAGGGCACACATCAGTGTTTGCCCAACAATCTGTGAGTTCAATCGCAGGAACAGTTTAGAATAGTCTATTCCTCATGGCCCAGAGGCCTTGAGTCTTCTCAAAATTCAGAGCTTGTCAAACGGAGGAATGAGAGAAGCAGGGAAGCAGCAGGGGATGGCATTCAGTTAGCTGTTTCATTTGTGTTATGGGGCAGGGCTGTATCCTCTCCTTGAGCCCTTATGTGTTAACCTGGCACTCATACTAGGCTGTTATGGGATTAGAGAGGCAGCGTGCCACAGCGAGGCAGGGAAGAGTTTCTTTGGGGGGCCTGGATTTGATTTGGCTTCATTTGCCACATGCTAGATCTGCAACCCTTCGCAAGTTATTTAAATTTTCAGTGTCTCTATTTCCTTACTGTAAATTGAAGACAATAATGGAAGCTATGTCATTAATTACTGGATGTTGGCAGGATTAAATGAATTCATAAAAGGCACTTAGAAAAGTGTCTGACAAACAGTAAACATATCATAAGGGTATACTACTATTGTTACCCAAAGGAGAAAAGGAAAGATATACCCACTGGAAAGAAGAGTTCCAAAGAATAGCAAGGCAAGATAAGAAAGCCTTCCTCAATGATCAATGCAAAGAAATAAAGGAAAACAATAGAATGGGAGACTAGAGATCTCTTCAAGAAAATTAAAGATACCAAGGGAACATTTCATGCAAAGATGGGCACAATTAAGGACAGAAATGGTATGGACCTAACAGAAGCAGAAGATATTAAGAAGAGGGGGCAAGAATACACAGAAGAACTATACAAAAAAGATCTTCACGACCCAGATAACCACGATGGTATGATCACTCACCTACAGCCAGACATCCTGGTGTGTGAAGTCAAGTGGGCCTTAGGAAGCATCACTACGAGCAAAGCTAGTAGAGGTGATTGATGGAACTCCAGTTGAGCTATTTTAAATTCTAAAAGATGATGCTGCAAAAGTGCTGCACTCAATATGTCAGCAAATTTAGAAAACTCAGCAGTGGCCCCAGGACTGGAAAAGGTCAGTTTTTATTCCAATCCCAAAGAAAGACAATGTCAAAAAATGTTCAAACTAGTGCACAATTGCATGCATCTCACACGCTAGCAAAGTAATGCTCAAAATTCTCCAAGCCAGATTTCAACAGTACGTGAACTGTGAACTTCCAGATGTTCAAGCTGGATTTAGAAAGGCAGAGGGGCCAGAGATCAAAATACCAACATCTGTTGGATCATCGAGAAAGCAAGAGAGTTCCAGAAAAACATCTACTTCTGCTTTATTGACTACACCAAAGCCTTTGACTCTGTGGATCACAACAAACTATGGAAAATTCTTCAAGAGATGGGAATACCAGACCACCTGACCTACCTCCTGAGAAATCTGTATGCAGGTCAAGAAGCAACAGTTAGAACTGGACATGGAACAACAGACTGGTTCTAAATTGGGAAAGAAGTATGTCAAGGTTGTATATTGTCCCCCTGCTTATTTAACTTATATGCAGAGTACATCATGTGAAATGCCAGGCTGGATGGAACACAAGCTGGAATCAAGATTGCTGGGAGAAATATTAATAACCTCAGATATGCAGATGACACCACCCTTATGGTAGAAAGCAAAGAAGAACTAAAGATGAAAGTGAAAGAGGAGAGTGAAAAAGTTGGCTTAAAGCTTAACATTCAGAAAACTAAGATCACGGCATGCAGTCCCATCACTTCATGGCAAATAGACTGGGAAACAATGGAAACAGTGACAAACTTTATTTTGGTGGGCTCCAAAATCACTGCAGATGGTGACTGCAGCTATGAAATTAAAAGACGCTTGCCCCTTGGAAGAAAAGCTATGACCAACCTAGACAGCATATTAAAAAGCAGAGACATTACTTTGCCAACAGAAGTCCGCCTAGTCAAAGCTATGGTTTTTCCAGTAGTCGTGTATGGATGTGAGAGTTGGACTAAAAAGAAAGCTGAGCACCGAAGAATTGATGCTTTTGAATTGTGGTGTTGGAGAAGACTCTTGAAAGTCCCTTGGACTGCAAGGAGATCCAACCAGTGCATACTAAAGGACATCAGTCCTGAAGGTTCATTGGAAGTACTGATGCTGAAGCTGAAACTCCAATACTTTGGCCATGTGATTCAAAGAACTGACTCATTGGAAAAGACCCTGATGCTGGGAAAGATTGAAGGCGGAAGGAGAAGGGGATGACAGAGGTTGAGACTGTTGGATGGCATCACTGACTCGATGGGCATGAGTTTGGGTAAATTCCAAGAGCTGGTGATGGACAGGGATGCCTGGTGTGCTGCAGTCCCTGGGGTAGGACACGACTGAGCAACTGAACTGAACTGAACTATTGTTACTTCATTTTCATCACATTTTTATTGTGGAAATAGAGGCAGCTGTATGTAATGTTGCTACTGACCTTTTCAAGTTGGTCCCCAATAAGAGTCCTCCTGTCAGGTGTTTCTTGAGCCAGTAGAACAAGATAGAGTTTGGTTTAGAAGCCCAAGAAGCTTTATTCTTTGATCAAAGAATGGAGACGTGGCAGCTAGCATTCTAGAGCACACGCTCTTCCCCAAAATGGTCGTGGGTGGGACTGCTCTATATGGCTCTTCCGGGGCGGGGGTAGTTCTCACATGATCAGGCACAGCCATGCTGCTCAGTCTTCAGATCACAGTGCCCAGCATCCAGTGTCTGCTCATGGGCTGCCACTGCCATCTTGAATTGAGTGCCTATCACAGCACTCAAGCTTCTGGGCTTCCCAGGTGGCTCAGTGGTAAAGAATCCACCCGCCAATGCCGGAGACTCAAGTTCGATCCCTGGGTCTGGAAGGAAGGTCCCCTGGAGAAGGAAATAGCAATCCACTTCAGTATTCTTGCCTGGAAAATCCCATGGACAGAGGAGCCTGGAGAGCTATATAGTCCATGATGTCACCAAGAGTCGGATACAACTTAGGGACTGAACAAAAACAACACAGCTTTCCTGCACGAGGCCAGATGAGCAGCGCAGCCATTTTTGCACCAGGAACTCTGGTCTGAAGGGCTGGGTACAAGGCCTCTGGGTGCGGTACCCCGTGAGTACCACACCCAGAGGATCAAGGAAAACTAGATGAAGCACAAAGGAAGAGATTAGACCTTATCACCTATCACCTAGATCCGACCTTATTTTTCTTGGGCTTATATTTTCCTTGGGCTTATATTTCTCAGCCGGCTTTGCTGGTGACAAAGTGATTTAGCAGGGGTTTTTGTCGTAAACTATCTCTATATGCTCAGTCAAGTCTGACTGTTGACCCTAGGGACTGTAGCCCATCCATCTATCAATGAAAGATTGCTAGCATTCTACCTTTCAGTTATTGCAAATGTTGATATGAACACCGGTGTCCAAATATCTGATAGAGTGCCTGATTTCCATTTTGGAGGGTATATACCCAAAAGTGCAATTCCTGAATCAAATTCTATGTTTAATTTTTTGAGGACCTGGCATACCACTTTCCACAATGGACATACAATTTTACATTCCCTTCACCAGTACATAGCAGTTTCAATTTCTCTACATCCATTCCATACTTATTTTCTTCTTTTGAAAACTTTTATAAAGCCATCTTAATGGGTGTGAAGTTGTATCTCATTGTAATTTTGATTTGCATTTCCCTAATAATTAGTGATGTTGATATCTTTTCATGTGATTATTACCATTCATATATCTTCTTTGGTGTAATGTAATTTTTTAGATATGTATTTCCTAATTATTAACCCTAAATAATAACAGTGATACAATCAATAATGATAATAACAACTCATCTATTAGTACGTAATGAGTATCTTCTACTTCACCTAATACACAGTAGGCAGCACATGTGCTTAAATAAATAGGAACCCCTGCAAAGTAATGTGTTTTATTTTTATACCCAGCCAGTTAGGATAACCTAGCTGAGGTGGCAATGCACAGGGAGTCTTCTGAGCAGAGGGGGTAGGCTGGAGGATTTTCCAGACAGAGACTGAAAGTTGTTCTCATCCTCCCAAGACTCCTCCAGCTGCCACAGCACTTGCATAAGGCCATTAATGGCCAGCATTCAGGGGTATTTCCTGGCAGCTGTAACAAGTATTTTGTAGAATTAGAGACACATACATTTTAAATAGAGCCATATAAACACATTTCTTGGATACTCTGTACTTTATACTCTGAGCAATTTCAGGTGGGGAAACAAAGGATTCCTTGCAATTAAGATTTCTGCTCTGACAGTATAAAGAAATGCAGTCATCACTTGTTACAAGATAGATCTAAAGACAAGTGCAAGCGGCTCTGGAGATGACAAGACGAGTCTGGCATAGAACTGCCTTAAGGTCTCATCAATATCTGAAGAATACAAGACCGAGAGTCATTTAATCATAAATTTATTCATCAAATGTAAACACAAGCTTGTTGTTCAGTCGCTCAGTTGTGTCCAACTCTTTTCAAGCCTGTGAACTGCAGCATGCCAGCCTTCCTTGTCCATCACCAACTCCCAGAGCTTGCGCAAACTCATGTCCATTGAGTTGGCAATGCCTTCCAACCATCTCATCCTCTGTTGTCCCCTTCTCCTCCTGCTTTTTCTCTTTCCCAGCATCAGGGTCTTTTCCAATGAGTCAGTTCTACACATCAGGTGGCCAAAGTATTGGAGTTTCAGCTTCAGCATCAGTCCTTCCAATGAATATTCAGGACTGATTTCCTTTAGGACTGACTGGTTTGATCTCCTTGCAGTCCAACGGACTGTCAAGAATCTTCTCCAACACCACAGTTAGAAAGCATCAAATTTTTGGCACTCAGTCTTCTTTATGGTCCAACTCTCACATCCATACATGACTACTGGAAAAGCCATAGCTTTGACTGGACAGACCTTTGTCGGCAGAGTAGTGTCTCTGCTTTATAATACACTGTCTAGGGTTGTCAAAGTTTTTCTTCCAAGGGGCAAGCATCTTTTAATTTCATGGCTGCAGTCACCATCTGCAGTGATTTTGGAGCCCACCAAAATAAAGTCTCTCATTGTTTCCATTGTTTCCTCATCTATTTGCCATGAAGTGACGGGACTGGTTGCCATGATCTTTGTTTTTTGAATGTTGAGTTTTAGGCCATCTTTTTCACTCTCTTTCACCTTTATCAAGTGGCTCTTTAGTTCCTCTTTGCTTTCTGCCATAAGGGTGGTGTCATCTGCATGTCTGAGGTTATTGATATTTCTCTCTTCAATCTTGATTCCAGCTTGTGCTTCTTTCAGTCCAGCATTTCACATGATGTACTCTGCATATAAGTTAAATAAGCAAGGTGACAATATATAGCCTTGATGCACTCCTTTCCCAATTTTGAGCCAGTCTGTTTTTCCATGTTTGGTTCTAACTGTTGCTTCTTGACTTGCATACAGGTTTCTCAGGAGGCAGATAAGGTGGTCTAATATTCCCATCTCTTTAAGAATTTTCTACAGTTAGTTGTGATCCAGACAGTCAAAGGCTTTCATGTAGTCAATGAAGCAGACGTAGATGTTTTTCTGGAATTCTCTTGCTTTGGCTATGATCCAATGGATGTTAGCAGTTTGATCTCTGGTTCCTCTGCCTTTTCTAAATCCAGCTTGAACATCTAGAAGTTCTTGGTTCACGTACTTTTGAAGCCTAGCTTGGAGAATTTTGAGCTTGACCTTGCTAGCCTATGAAATGAGTGCAATTGTGCAGTAGTTTGAACATTCTTTGGCGTTCCCCTTCTTTGGTACTATAATGAAAACTGACCTTTTCCAGTCCTGTGGCCACTGCTAAGTTTTCCAAATCTGTTGGCATGTTGAGTGCAGCACTTTAACAGCATCATCTTTTTAGGATTTGAAATAGTTCGGCTGGAATCCCGTCACCTCCACTACTGTGTGCCAGATGTTGTTTTAGGCTTACAGAGATGAATACAGCCTAACCTTAACACTTACATTCTAAGAGGTAGGAAATAAATTATCAAAAAATGTTTGAGCTGGAGATAAGTACTATGTAGAAAATTAAAAAATCAGTCAATTACATCTGTGAAAGTAAAGTGTTAGTTGTTCAATCATGTTCAACTCCAGCCTTAGAAGTATACTGAGAGTTGATCTAATCCAACCCTTTCATTTTACAGAAAGTGAAACTAAGAAGTATACTGAGAGTTGATTTAATCTGACCCTTTCATTTTATAGAAAGTGAAACTAAGGCAGAGGAATTGATGTGAGTTACCAAAGGCAAAGAGCTGACTAGCAGATACACTGGTTTGGATACCTTCTGACTCCACTAAAAGTAAGTAAGCGTTAGTCACTCAGTTGTGTCCGACTTTTTGCAATCCCATGAACTGTGCCCATCAGGCTCTTCTGTCCATGGAATTCTTCAGGCAAGAACACGGGAGTGAGTTGCCATTTCCTTCTTCAGAGGATCTTCCCAATCCAGGGATCGAACCTAGGTTTTCACATTACAGGCAGATTCTTTGCCATCTGAGTCATCAATATAATTATTATAACTCTAAACGTAGTGTACAATTGTATATAAGCTATGTGTGCACATAATTTTTTTCCATAATATGGATTCAATTATCTCAAGTAATCTTTCTCTTGTCTTTCAAACCCTAGGTAAAATATATCTACAAGTATTATTAAAGAGAGTTATCTGAACCTGAGAGCATCACCCTGTGCCCAGAGTATGTGTGCCAAGAAAGCAATCCTCTCAGAATGGAGCCCAATGTGAAAAACAATGAAACAGAAGATGTACTGTTCAGTGCAAAATGAACAGCTTGAAAACAGAAGAATCAAGATCATGAGACGATAAGCAACAAATATTTCCTTGAAAATATTTGTATGTATATTTAGATGAAAATATTGGCAAAACATTGTTAACTCAAAAAAAATCACAATGTGAGAGTTGTGACTTAGGTTTTATTTGGGGGCAAAATGAGGACTATAGCCCGGGAGACAGCATCTCAGCTCTGAAAAACTGCTCCAAAGAGGTAGTGGGGGAAGTGAAGAAGTGAAGTTGCTCAGTCGTGTCCGACTCTTTGCGACCCCATGGACTGTAGCCTACTAGGCTCCTCGGTCCATGGGATTTTCCAGGCAAGAGTACTGGATTCGGTTGCCATTTCCTTCTCCAAGATCAGTATAAATGTGACTTTGGTAAGGGCCGATACATGCAGTCAAGATCATATTTTTTGCAGAAGATTTCTGTTAGTTGCAAGGAGCAGTTGTCACTATGAAGAATTTTGGTACTTTTCTAGATATGAGGAGATACAAGTATTGGGCTCATAAAACGGCTCCTAAAAATATCCATCTGAAGACCTATTCTGCCAGTTTTTCCCAGAGCACAGAATGCCTCATTTCTGCTCTCCACCCCAAACTCCTTTCAGGGGATGTTGAAAATCAGCAGCTGCTGCAGCACATGACCTAATCCTCATAGAGGTAAGTGGCAAGCACCCATGGCAAGGGCCAGTTTGTGGTTGACAACACACATTTGACAAGAGACTATTAGCCAAAATATACAGTGAGCTCTTAACATATGAGAAAGCTGAGCTTGATTAAAAAATGGTCCAAAGACATAAACAGACATGTCACCAAAGAAGATATACACATGGCAAGTAACTATCTGAAAAAATGCTCCACATCATGTCATCAAAGAAATGCAGATTAAAACAACAACGAGATACCTCTACTGTGTAGGAAAAACTCAGTTCTTCTGTGCATCTCTTTCATCTTTTACTCTCATGCTACCACCACACTCACAACACTTCTATCACCAAATATGTGAGGGTTTTCCCCCACCAAAAATCCCCTGCAACACCAGCTGAGCATTAACAATTTTACCCAATTCTGACACTACCTGGAGATAGCATCAGATTCCACAGGTTAAGGGCTTAGTCCTACAAGACTGTCACCACCTCAGATGCCAATCACCGAGTCCGGGTTGTCACCTGTGCTTCTGACCAATTCTCTATAAATGAAACATTCCCACCAACCCCTCTTTGCGGTTGAGTACTTTGTTAAAGTGGCTTGCAGGGTTTAGGAAAACAGTTTATTTACTATTTACCAGTTTATTATAAAAGGATATGATACAGGATATAGATGAATATCCATAAAGAAATCCAAAGGGCTAGGGATGTGGGAAGGAACTCAGGGTGTCTATACTCTCTTCAGCACCACTCTCATGTCACCTCTATTTTCTCCAACTTGTAAACTCTCTGAATTCCATACCTTTGGGATTTTTATGGAGGCTTTATCATCAAGGCATGATTCATCATTAACTCCATTTCCAACCCTCTCTCTTGAGAATGGGAGGTGGGACTAAAAATTTCAAGTTTCTAATCATGGCTTGGTATTTCTGATGACCAGCCCCCATCCAGGAACCCCCAAAGTGTCACCTTGTTAGAACAAAAGACACTGCTATCACCCAGGAAATTCCAGGGGATTTAGGAACTCTGTGTCAGGAACTAAGGTCAAAGACCAAATATTAGAACAAATCCTAGGGCTTCTATTTCTTAAGAAATTACAAGGTTTTAGGAGCTCTGTGCCAGGAACCAGGGGCAGAGACCAATATATTTATTTGTTATTATCTCACAACAACACACCTATTAGACTGGGCAAAATCCAAAACACTGACAACACCAAATGCTGGCAAGAATGTAGAGCAGCAGGAACTCTCATTCATTGCTAGTGGGAATTCAAAAATAGTGCAGCCACTTTGGGAGACAGTTTGGCAGTTTCTAACAAAGCTAAATGTACTATTATCACACTGTTCAACAACAGCATTCCTTGGTATTTTCCCAAATGAATTGAAAACTTATGTCTACACAAAACATGCACATGGATGTTTACAGCAACTTTACTCATAATTGCCAAAACTTGGGAGCAATCAAGATGGATGAATGAACTGGTACATACAGATAATGAAAAAGTCAATAAAAAATTATCAGCCATGAAAAGACAACAAATACATATTACTGTATGCCTCCAACAATATGGCATTCCAGAAAAGCCAAACCTATGGAGAATAAAAGATTAGTGGCTGCCAGAGTTTAGAGGGGAGGGAGGGATGAAAAGGCAGAGCACAGAGAATCTTTAAGGAAGTGAAACCATTCTACTACAATGGTAGATACATGTCATTATATATTTGTTAATGCCCATAGAATGTACAGCACCAAAACTGAACCCTAATGTAAACTATGGACTCTGCCTGACAATGATGTACCGGTGTAGAAATATTGATTGCAACAAATGTACAACTCTCACGTGGGATGATGATAGTGAGGAGGGATGATGTATGTGTGTGGGGACGGTGGGTATATGGGAACTCTCTGTACTCTCAGTTCTGTTGTGAACCTAAAGTTTTTCTAAAAAATGAAGTTACTTCCCTGGTGGTCTAGTGGTTAAGACTCCAAGCTTCCAATGCAAAGAGTGCAGGTTCAATCCCTGGTTCGGGGCACTAAGGTCCCACACACCTCAAGGCCAAAAACAAAGCTTATTAACTAAATAACAACAAGAAGAAGACAGTATCTGAATTCCTGGCTAGCATAACTAGAATGCTATGTACACAGGTGATTTGATACATGGCCATGTTTGAAGAGCCATGCCTAGGACCATAAAAAAGTCAAACCATGATTTTACTACATGGCATTGACATTATCTTTTAAAATATTTGAGATGAAATAATGTCATTTGGTTCTCTTTTTAACACTAGCACTGGCTTAGAGCTCTGTCTTCAGATTAAAAGTTGAATTAAAATAATAGCTTTGAAATAGAAACATTGTCACTGTATAGACCTTTACTTTTTTAAACTCTCAGTGGATATCATCTTTCCAAATTTTATTTTTCTGACTAAATTAGTCTTCAGGAAACTATAAAATATACTTTCCACCTTGGAGTCAGATTGCTCGTTTGATGTCTTGAGTTGTTTACTTGCTGTATGACCTTGGGCCACACAAGAAACTCAGTTTCTAAAAGTTTCTAAAATGTCACTTATAATGCATGCACCTGGGGTTGGTGTAAGGCTTAAATGTGATAGTATATGTGAAGGTGATCTTTAAATTGTTGAGAAGTTAACAAATCTGAGTTATTTTTATATATAAAATACTTAAATATAAAATACTCCAGATGTAATTTTAAGATCACTATATAAAACCTCCCAGAATTTAAATGTTCTTGGAAGTTAACAATCATCTCATTAACTTTTATTTTCTTGTTACATAAACTCATGTTTAACACAGAATGCATGATCTGGTTTTATTTTTGTTTTAAAAGTTACTTAGAGAATTCCTTAGTGGACCAGTCGTCAGGACTCTGCTTCCGCTGCTGGGGGCCCAGGATTGATCCTTGGTCAGGGATCTAAGGTCCTCCAAGCCAGATGGTGTAGTCACACACAAAAATTTAAATATATATGTGTGTGTGCGCGCATATATGAGTATACCGTATAAGCCATACAGAAAAATCTTGCAAGATATGCATTTTTAACTTGACCCTCAAGTTCTTTGATATTTCTTCCATTGAATGGTGGGGTATATGGCTCCTTCCTGTTGAATCTGGACAATTGTGTGGCTGTTTTAAACAAAAGAGCATAGCAGAAGTGATACAGTGTGGATTCTGAAGTCAATTCATAAAATGTCAGGGAGCTTCTGCCTGGTTCTCTTGGATTGACTACTCTCCTAAAGTTTCCTCTGGATATTACTCTTAGAACCCAGCCGCCATGCTGCAAAAAGCCCAAACCACACAGGGAGGCCAAACCTAGATGCTCCGGACTCCAGGCAAGAATTGCAGCTGAGTGTGGCCTCTGTGTCATTCCAGGGTAACCAGCACACCTGTGAGCAGAGAAGCCACCAGATGATTCCAGTCACGGCTTGTGAGTCAACAGCACTTCTCTTCCCAGGTGAGTCCCCAATATCATGGAGAAGAGACAAGCCACCCCTTGGTCCCCTGTCTGAATTCCTGACAGTCAGACTCTCTGTGCTTCATAGACTGTCTCAGGCCACTGAGTTTGGGGCTGTGTGTTACGCAGCAATAGATAATAATACACAAAATAAATAACTCATAATAGATAACTAATTGCCAAAGTAGTATTAGTGAGATTTAGAATATTTTTCTTATTTATAGTTCCAATTTCTCTGTAATGAGTATATATTACATACAAGCCAAGCAATATTTTGCAAAGACTTTCAAGGACAATTACAAAAATGCTTTAGTCTATGGCCATATCACCCTGAACTCACCCAATCTTGTCTGCTTTCAGAAGCTAAGCAGGGTTGGCCTGGTTAGTACTTGGATGGGAAACAAAAATACTTAAGTCTGCTCTCTCCAAGACTGATTTCCTGCTCATCCAAGTTCTTTAAACAAGTTCAGAAACTCCAGAAGGAAGCTCCAAAGAGAAACTGAAACACCAAACTAAGAATGGAAAAGAGCTAAGGCCAATCTGTGGATTGCATAAATGATTGTGAAATTATTTCTCCCACATTACATTTATTTTAAGAACCCAAATGATAAAATTTATTCCTTCACAAATTTTGAAAAATACTTGAGAGTTGTTGAGATAAGTGATTGCTGTGACTTACACAGCAAGAAGAAAGTTACAAAGGTACGTTTCCCATAGTAAAGCCACCAACTAACTATACAAACAAGATGGAACTAGCTTGAATTATGTGAGGAATGCGTTCAAGCTCACAAACTGACTTTAATTACTATCCAAATTTTCCAAAGTGGGAATTAGTGTATCAGTTCTAGAGTAAGAATTGGGTAGATTTTTTTTTTTATATTTAAAAATAACTCAGATTTGTTAACTCCTTAACAATTTAAAGATCACTTTCACATATGCTATCACATTTAAGCCTTACACCAACTCCAGGTGCATGCATTAGAGACTTTTAGAAACTTGAGTTTCTTGTGTGGCCCAAGGTCATACAGCAAGTAAACAACTGAAGATATCAAATGAGTAATCTGACCCTAAAGAGGAAAATGCTTTTCATCGGATTCTCACATAAGTGCATCCTTCTTTCCATAGCATCTCCAGATGTAAGAATTCACCCAAAGTGGAAAGGGAACATTTCCTGCTCCTCAGTTGTGAGGGCTGAAGTTAAAAACCCATGTATAGTATGTCTGTTGGGGTTTTGGCTGCAAGCAGGAGAGAGCTGCTCTGGCTAATTTAAGCAGGAAAGGAAATCTGTTGAAAAGATACTGGGCATCTCATGGAATCTTTGGGAGACTGTGTATAAGGTGCAGGACCCAAACTCGCTAGTGCTATCCCTGGGTGCAGCCACTGCAACTTCCCCCTCACTCCACCGATATCGGATGTCAGACCCTGGGCACTGTTGCCAGAGATACTGCATCTGTCTCCAAACAGCTACCAGAGAACATTCTGCCGGGCTCCTTCCTCACGCAGTTATTTTCATTTCAAGATCTAGGTCATGCGTTCTGATTGATCCGCGCTGTCTTAGCTGCAGAAAAGGCTCAGGAAGTGCATTTTTGCTAGTTTTCAGCTTGTAGAGTGGAAGCCTGACTCTGCCTCACAAAGCTACGGGGGCTCCCCTGTCACAGGTTTATATGATGGAAAGACAGAAGGATAGGTGGCCCCTGTCTGTGATAAGGACCCTCCATTCCCCTCAGGAGGAAATTGAAGTTGGTGTGGATTTTGCATCTAAGGGAACTTGATGACACCTTGTTTGTGCAATGCTGACTACCAATAAATTAATGACTGTGTGATTTTTTTTTTACTGGACAAATAATAACATGCACTTTCTAACATCTGTCATCTGTCAAGCATCATCAGGAGCAGGTTTACTATAAAGTTAATGAAGGAAAAGCTTCAGGCCTTTCATTTACAAGGGACCTATCCAAGGTTATACACTTAATTTTGTTTTTGTCATTTTGTATCCTTTTTCTTTAAAAAGGGACCTGCAAGTTATATAATATTTAGGCCCCACAAAACCTGGATGCACCTCTGAGCACTTTACTAGATACTCTGTATGTGCTCAGTCACAGCTGACTCATTGCAATCCCATGCACTATAGCCTGCAAAGTACCTCTGTCCATGGAATTCTCCAGGCAAGAATACTGGAGTAGGTTGCCATTTCCTTCTCCAAGATACTTTGTATATATTAGCTCAAATTTTTACAACTACATACAACACATAAGATAGCTAATAAAGGGTAAACATTGCATATAAATCCCGCCAAACCCTGCTTCCTTCCCTTTTCCTTTCACAAGCATTTTGTATTCTAACCCCATCTCAGCATCTGCTTCCCAGAGAACCCAACTTTCAACAAATGAAGCACTAACTTAGTTCATAATTCTGTGGGTCATTGATCTGGGCTGGGCTCAGCTGAGGTGGTCCATCTCTGCTCCATGGTTTCTCATCATCAGGCTAGTTGGACTTGTTCACATGGACTTCTTCACTTACATGGCAGATAGAAAGAACTCCAAAAGAGAAAGTAGAATGCTCTTAAAATCTAGACTCTGAACTGCCACAGCATTGTTTCTGCCATAATCTACTAGCAGAAATAAATCACAAGTCCAGGCCAGATTCAAGAGAAGGAGAAATAAACTCTACCTTTTGACCAGAGGAGCTGTAAAGTCACAGTGCAAAGGGTTGGGTACAGGGCAGGGTGAAGAATTGGGGCCAATTTGCAAATTGCTACAGTAGGTGTGGTCAAGTAATTAAGTTGTTAACAACTGAATGATGAAATGTTAGCAGAAGTGAAATATGCATTTATGAGCCTGGAACTTCAGACACAGAGTTGTGCCTCCTCCACACCTTCTTCTCTGTTCCTTTCATATGGAATCCATCCAATTTTATTATGCAAATGTTATCAATGAGGGGCTTTAGAAAGAACCTAGGTTCTTGAGGAACCAGGGAGCAGAGTTGCCCTGCTGACCAGGAACATTTACATCCTAACTGTTACAAGAGAGAGAAAAAAAACTTCTTTTTTTTTTAAGACCACTCCATTTTGGGACTCTTCGTCATGGTAACTTATTATTACCATAACTAATGCATATGAAAATTGATAGAGGAACTGGAAGCTGGGGGAAAGTAAAACTGTTTACAGAGGAGTTTTAAAAAGCCTTGCTGGGAGTTGTGCAATGTAATCCCCTTTTTTTCTCTTGAGCAACCTCATAGGTCTTCATCACTCTTCAGTGTGGATTTTACTTTATTTTTTCCCAGAAGTTTCAATATACAGAACTAGCTCTTAAGAAAGCATGGGGCAATCTACAAGGACTACTGGTATGTGGATTACAGTATCATTACCTCATTTTTTAGTTGGGGACACTGAAGTTAGATAACAAATAACTGATGAAAACAGTATTCCAATCCTAATTTATCAGACCCCAACCCATTTCCCATCTAGGCAGTTATTAGGTTCATTTCCCCCTTGTGAATGTAGAAGAGGTTTTCTTCTCTGTGTTGTCATCTTTCGAGTGGGTAGAGAAACTTCCCATTCTATTCAATGACAGGTAGTAGTCCATAGGGATACACTGCAGAAATGCGGCCAGGACTCCCAGACTAATATTCTCTTTGGATAAAGAGAAGCAAGAGAGTTCACCCAAGTCATCTTCTTGCCAAAATGACTCCTTAGATGAAATTATAACTCATTTGGAATCTTTATTAATTAATTTAGTGAGGGAACAGCTGGGTTGGTGCCATCTATGCAGAATGATAAAGGTGGTTCATGTTTCAGCCAGAAATCAGAAGAGAAATAGAAGCAAGTTTAAAATTGGCAAAACGCTGCAGCACTCTGTTGTTTGCCAGAGGCTTCGTTTCTGGCCAGAACGGTAGTATATTTAACAGTATTTGCGTATTCCTTCAGGCAATATGTGGTATGTATGTGTGCCTGTACACAAAGGATTATATGGAAAATACAGCATCTTATAACTGTACTATCAGGCCAAGATTTAGTACCTTGTAATTTTCTGCAACTAAGCAGGAGGGGGGAAATGTCTAATGCCTGGCATTAAATTTTGCTTTCCAGTTCCAAATAACCATTTTAAATCTCAGGGCTTAAACAGCAACAGATTCAAAAAGAATTTATATACATAATTAAGTATATAACTGATTACACCTGCCTGAATACACACTTGATTAGTTCAGTGTTCCTTGTGTGCATGTTTCCAAGCAATAGTGTATTTGGTGAATTGAAACAGAAATAAATAATGATGAGAAATTTACTGACAGCTAAATTAAAATAAGATTTTGAAAACATCTTCATATAATTCAAAACCATAGTCATAGAAGTAATTGTTTTGTGTATATCATGCAAAATATGCCAAGTAATAATGCTGTCAGAATCATTTCTCATATGCAAATACAGAAAGTTAGTGGCTCTTAACCAAAACTTGAAGCTGGAAAAAAGCCTTGCACAATATCTAGTTCAGCTTATCATATTAAAGATGAAGCAACTGAAACCCAAAAAGGATTCTGGAGGAGTTCACAATCACTATTTCATTATTGTTAATAAAATTTTGTTATTATTTTATTATTATTATTATTATTATTATTATTATAACCCACTCCTCTCTCCTTCCTATCTTTAAATATTTTCTTTTATTTATCTATTAATTTACTTATTTATTTATTTGTCTTCCCCGGGTCTTAGTTATGGCACATGAGATCTTCCAGCTGTGGCATGTGAAATCTTTAGTTGCAACGTGTGGGATCTAGATCCCTGATTAGGGATCAAACCAGGACCCTCTGCACTGGAAGTGTGGAATCTTAACCACTGGACTATTAGGGAAGTCTCTGAAGTATTTTCTTATCAACTGCCGAAATGAAAAAGAGGAGAAATGAACTCTAGAGGCCAGACCAATCTCAGAACCATAAATGAATTTCTCTTTCCTATTAAAGAGTATTTAATACATTATTTCCACACACAAGTGTTTATCTCTGGCACATAGAAGTTTCTCAGTATTACCTGAATGAATTGATTCTTCCAGAGTTAAAAAAAAAGGGGGGCGGGGTGGGTGGGCAAGAAGAATCAGATTTGCCCAGCATGTAGGTTCATGGAAGAAAGGTCTTTCTACAAGTCTCAGTCTAAATAACACCTGTCTAAGAAAGGAAAGACTTGCAGTTGTACTTATTCTGCACAACCTTGATCAGAATTTCATCTTTAATTACGTATGTATATGTGTATCTAGTGTGTCCTCTTTCCCACTAAATCAAAAGTTTCTTGTCAGAGTTTTTATTTGTCTTCACCACTGTTTCTCTGATACCTCGCAACAGCGTTCTGCCCTCTAGTCAATCCTAGAGGAAATCAACCCTGAATATTTATTGGAAGGACTGATGCTGAAGCTGAAGCTCCAGTACCTTGGCCACCTGATGAAAAGAGCCAACTTTTTGGAAAAGACCCTGATGTTGGGAAAGATAGACAGCAGGAGGAGAAGAAGGTGATAGAGGATTCGGTGGTTAGATAATATCACCGACTCAATGGACATGAATTTGAGCAAACTCTGGGAGATAGGGAAGGACAGGGAAGCTTGGCATGCTGCAGTCCATGGGGTTGCAAAGAGTTGGACACAACTTATCAATAAACAACAACAACAGCATTTCCCCCAACAAGTACTTTCTAAGCATGTGCTGACCTTGTGAATAAATAACTGAGTAAATGAACAAACAAGCCTGTGGCAAAATCACATTTGACTAGACAAATCTACAGAAGAATATATAATTTGTCTTTCCTTGAACTGTTTAAAATGAGAGAAAAGGAAATAAAAAAACAATCATAACAGACATTTGAAAATCAGAGTTCCAGATCAGAGGCAAATACAGACAAAATTGTATCAAGAAAATAAAATGGTTCTAAGGAAATATATTTAGGAAAAAATGGCCCTGACAGAACATTTATAAATATACCCACATTTCCCACAGTAAACAGGAGCACTTTACCTTTGAAGCAAGCCCAGCAACGCTGGGGCAAGAGTAGCATCTGACATGTGAACATCATTGAATGAATGAAAAGACAGTCTTACATGTGCTTTTCTTTATCCTTCTGCATTGGCAACTGTTATGGAAAGATCAAGATGAGGGGCAAAGACAATCTTACCACAATTTTAAAATCAGAGTCAAAAGCCTTACTGCAAATTGTTCTTGAAAAATCGCCATACCTACTCAATTGACTTGTTGGACAACCAACAAAAATGAACTTGAGCTGATGGTTGTATCCACTGCAATAAGTGAGGCAAGAAATAAGAACCAGATTTTCAAAATGAAGTCAAAAGCTTCAAAAGCAGAAAGAAGATCTAAACCAAAAATTAAAGGCTGTTACATTAAACACAGAAAAAATACTTGGCTATACTTTCTTGAATTACAAAAAATAAATAAAGGAAGTGGCATACAATGGTTTATATACACTGTTTAACACACATCTTGCAACTAAAAAAAATCAAGTTCCAGAAAGGAAACACATACCAAGTGAAGCTTTTATCATCAAAGCCCAAAGAAGGCTCATTATAATAAGGTTTCTAGACACAAGGATCAAAGAAAGAATCCACAAGGAAGCAAGGTTTAGGGAACTCTTTATATCATCAACATGAATATATCAGAGGAAACATGGGAAAAAAGGATGAACATGACAGTGATAACCCACTGAGGAATGTGACATAATGGAGAAAATTTGGCTGTCATGCTCGAAGTATTTGTTATAGTGAAATTGAGAGAGAAAAGAAAGAAAAACAAAACACCTAATGGCAAGGCTAAACAAAGCAGAATGGAGATGAACATACAACTATATTCTGGTTGTATGCTACCTCTAGGGCTTCTAGCTTAAATTGTACAAAACCTCTTGAATAAGATCTTTTTACCGAGGCCAACCTCACTGCATTGTCCAGAACTGTTCATCACATGATAGGCCAATAAATCAAGATGAGTTGTTGGGGCAAAGAATAGCAACTTTATTTGGAAAGCCAGCAGTCTGAGAAGATGATGGACTAGTGTCCCAAAGAACCATCTTTCCTGGGTTAGAATTCAAGCTTTTATACTAAAAAGGGAGAGAATGTGGTTGGTTGTTGCAAACTTCTTGGGGTCAAAATCCTTTGTTCTCTCTGCTGTTCTCATAGGTCATGTCATGATAGTCTTGTAAACCTCCAACAAGACAAATGTTATTCTCTGATCTGCAACTGAATGGAAAAGTGTTACATCTTTAAAGGTCAGAGCCTTGAGAATGGGCTGTCCTGAATACTTCAGCCTATAGGCAACATTCTTAACTTGTAGCAAAAGCCATAGGATACAAAGGTTAAAGAAAAAGAAACAGATCAAAAAAAGAGTCAGATTTGTTCTTCCCTACTACTATCTTGATTCGGACACATTATATTTTCATCATAGTTAAGAGTTTATGAACATTCTTTCAAATGTTCTATGAGCTATCAAGCATTTGCTGACACACTATAGATAGCCCAAAAGATAATCTTTTAGAAAGGTAATTTAACTTTTCTTAAAATTTAAACTGAAAAGCTCTACTCATAACACTTTGATTCAGAAAACAGAATGGTATCCAAAGGCAAACCAGTAGTTTCATTAGGAGAATTTGTTTGAGAATTTTAAATGCTAAGACTGGAATAGTAGTTCTTTAGACCAGTACTGCTCAAACTACCTGTGATGAACGACCAGGTTTTTTTTCCAATCTACTGCAGACCTATTTTTTTGGTTGTTTTGTTTTGTTTGGCCATGCTGCGAGCAGCCTATAGGGTCTCAGCTCCCCCGCCAAGGATTCAACCCAGGTCATAGTAGCAAAAGCACAGTAATCCTAACCCATAGAGCACCAGGGAATTTCCCTGGACCAATGCTTTTGTAAATCACAGTAAAAATGAATGACTGTACTAGGAAAATGAATTTAAGAAAAAAGACATACTAATCATGAGAGAAACATTAGGCAAATCTTAATTAAGGGACATTCTACAGTATAACTGACCATTTCTCCTCAAAATTGTCAACACCATCAGAAAGAAGCCAAGAGGAACCTAAGGTATCGTGACAACTAAATGTAATGTAGCGTTCTGGGTAAAATTCTAGAATAGGAAAGGACACTAAGAAAAAACTAAGGAAATCTGAATATAGACTTTAATAATAATAATAATGCCTCAATGTTGGTTCGTTAATTATAACAAAAATTACTCTCAGATCTCTAAATGCTATAGAAGGTTTCTGAGTTCCTACTCTTGGTTTCAGAACTTATCTCATTATAGGCTGATAATAAATAGTTCATGGACTGGTGCTAGCCCATGAACCACAATTTGAGTAGCACTGGTCTAGGCCAGTGCTTCCCAAATACCATGGTGAAGTTTTCATTGGGTACACAGCCAAGAAGAAAAAAAGTATAATGAATTGAATTTTCCATAAAGCTAATTTAATCTGATATAAAGGACCATCAGTTTAATTTGATATAAAGGACCATTCTATATTCTGAGATTGTCTCCTTTCTACATAGTTAGGGGTATGTGTGTTTGTGTGTGTGTGTGCAAAACAATGGAGAGAGTAGATGGTAGCTGTCTTTGTTTGAATGCTTTAGCCTACAAATTATTGAACAGTGGTTGAAACAATAAAGATACTTATCATTTTTCATACAAGAATCCTGTACTTAAAGAAATTCCAAGGAAAGTCAAGTGCTGTGATTCCAGCAAGATTTCTTTCATCCTTGCACTGTGCCGTCTGGTGCATGTTGGCTTGTCCCCTTAAGCTGGCTTTCTTCAGGGTCCCAAGATGGCTGCAGTAGTTCCAGTTGTCCCATAAAGACAGCAATGTCCAAAAAAGCAAGGCTGCCAGTGGTAATTTACCATGACACTAAGGAAGCTTAAGCTTTAGAACCCTTCACTTTTACAGGCTTCTTCCAAGGTCCTGAAGGGGACTCTAGCAATCATTCACCTGGCCATGTATTTTTGTAAACTGAAAAAGCAAGATAATTTTATACCTTTTTCCTTAAAAAGGGCCCCAAAACTGTATAAGGTTCAAGCTCCATAACCTGGATCTTACCCTGAAGAGCACTTTTTCTTCACGTATCTCTCTTTTTAAGAGTAAGAAAAACTTTCCCCAGAACTCCTGCATTATATATATCTCATTGACTAAAACTAAATCAAGGCTCACTCCTAAACAAATCATTGGCAAAGGAAAGGGACTGCATAATTGGCTTATCCTAATCAAGATTCACTCCTTGCCTCAGAAGAGGAATTCAATTACCCTGAATTCCCTGGCTACTACATACATGAACAAAATTGGGATTCTGAAAACAAGGAAGAAGAGCATGAGATTTTAATATGCTACCAATGGTGTCTTTCGCAGAGAGGATTTTTCTCCCTTAATTGTATTTGCAAAACTAAAAGTTGGTGACCCCCCTTTGGGTCCCCTGATTAAAAAAGAAAACATTACTGGATCATGAAATTTAAAAAGCTGGGAACTTGCAGGCAGATCAATGAAGAGAATGAACATAATTAATAACTTTTAATGACTTAGGTTTGACTCACTTAAACTGCATCATTTATTGAACAGTGCTCTCTGGAGAAACCCGCAGGAGAGAAGGGTAATAAGATAGAACAGGAGTAAAAGCTAAGCAAAGCCATAGTTTCAACTGGAGTCTAGTTTCACACTGATCCCATGGGGAGCTTTGGAATGTGTCTTGCATCACAGAGTTACTGCCTCCTCAAAAAAAACAAGAAGCTGTGTTCCACACATCTGTCAGTTACTGGTTGGCTGAGGGGAAGTGGTTAACAACCTCCCAGCCAACTCTTGATGAGCTGGTTCTCTCTGGACTAGAGTAATTCTCTGGGGAAAGGTGCAGCTATGAGTGGTTTGCCACCAACATGCACAGCAGCTGAGGGATGGATTGGACAGCCTAGTAAAGGGATTTGGATGGGGCTCCATCAAGTCTAAAATATACCCTTCCATCAAGTAGTTTTCTGGTTATATATTTCAGAGGAAAAAGTGAAAGAACAGTTTTGTTCCCATAAAAACATAGTATACAGAATAGGCTGGACTCATGAGCTATAATCATAAAGCAACTGAATTTTATCTTTCACTATCCCTTCAAATTTATTAGATGGAACTGGTTCATCCTTTACCTCTGAATGAACTCAAGCAATCTCATGACTTTCCTGATCCCTGTTAGGAAACAAAAATCCTTACCATGACTTGACATAAGCAAACCTACTTTAGTTGAAGCAGAATGTCTAGGCTCCTATACCCACCTCTTATCCTGCTTGATAACCATGGTTTCTGACCCCCCTTAGGCAGCGAGAGGAGTGAGCAAAAGGAAGAGGTGAGGAATGCAGGAAACGGCTGACCTAAAATGGCCTTGAAGACTTTGTCCTGGCAAATGTTTAGAGCTTGGCTCTTTCCTTTTGTGGGTAACTTCCTTGGTTACTTCAGAAACATCCCAATCAGAAATCTTTTACTTATAGCTTCCTTGATCTAAGTAATCATATCTTAAATCTGTCTGGGCTGTCTATCTGTCTTACTCCTTCTATGGCCCATAATAATTTCTTCCGAGTTTCTGCTAGGCCATCATCACCCTTCAGGAAACCCTATCAGACTGTATGTGTGGATAGGTATCCTCACCACTCTGTCTCTCAAATCTGGGTCTTAGGAAACATTTAGGAAGTCTTGGCCCTATTTAATTCTATTTGCCTGTCAGCAGCTAGCCAGCTCACTCTCATCCTTTAAATTCCTGGAAGCAAGCCAGTTTCATTAGGCTTGAGTGAGGAGCATCCACCCACCAGCTCTACTCTTTGATGGCAGTTGGGAAATCCATACCACAGCTCTTGCCAATCCTTTCTTCCTCATCCTATCTATGCTCTCAGTGTGGGTGAAGGATTTAAGAGCCAATTAACACTGAGTGACTTTCACTTGCACTTAACTCTGTGCAGTTCAGTTCAGTTCAGTTCAGTCACTCAGTCATGTCCGACTCTTTGCAACCCCATGGACTGCAGCACACCAGGCCTCCCTGTCCATCACCAACTCCCAGAGCTTGCTCAAATTCATGTTCATCCAGTTGGTGATGCCATCCATCCTCTGTCGTCCCCTTCTCCTCCTGCCTTCAATCTTTCCCAGCAACACGGTCTTTTCTGAGGAGTCAGTTCTTTGCATCAGGTGGCCAAACTATTGGAGCTTTAGCTTCAGCATCAGTCCCTCCGTTGAATACTCAGGATTGATTTCCTTTAGAATTGACTGGTTTGATTTCCTTGCAGTCTAAGGGACTCTCGAGAGTCTTCTCCAACACCACAATTCAAAAGCATCAATTCTTTGGCGCTCAGCCTTCTTTATGGTTCAACTCTCACATCCAAACACGACTACTGGAAAAACCATAGCTTTGACTAGATGGACCTTTGTCTACAAAATAATGTCTCTGCTTTTTAATATGCTGTCCAGGTTGCTCATAGCTTTTCTTCCAAGGAACTAGCGTCTTTTAATTTCATGGCTACAGTCACCACCTGCACTAATTTTGGAGCCCAAGAAAATAAAGTAGTCCGTCACTGTTTCCATTATTTCCTCATCTATTTGCCATGAAGTGATGGGACTGCATGCCGTGATCTTAGTTTTCTGAATGTTGAGTTTTAAGCCAACTTTTCTATTATTTAAATTTAAATGAATCAAAATTGGGTATTCCCTGATGGTCCAGTGGTTAGAACTCCATGGTTTCACTGCAAAGGATCTCTGGTCAGAGAACTAATATCTCACAAATTAAGTGGCACAGCCAAAAAAAGTAAAAATAAAGAAATAAATTAATTAATCAAAATTGCAAAAAATTAAAAATTCAGTCATGGTACTTATAAGTCAAGGGCTCAATAGCCACATGTGGCTAGAGGCTACCACACAGGAAACAGAGATATAGAACATTTCCATTGTTGGTTCTATTGATTCTTTGATTTTTGAACATCTACTTTAAAATCTCTGCCTGGTGTTCTGAACTTTTGGTATCTGAAACACCATACCTTAAAACCTCAAGCAAAGCCTAATAAACTGTTCCACATACATTTAAAAATGTGAGATGCATTAATATAACTAAAGAGGATTTTCCCATGAATCTCATCTCATGTATAGTAATCGTTACATTCTTAAAGTTGTGAAAATCTTACAAGGACTACTTCAATCAGTTTGCTTCAGCTTACATTCAATTAATATGTCATAATTTATCTTAGAGAACATTTTTGAATATCATTTAATAAAGTTTATATTTGTTGAATTTGCACTTTTGAAATTACCCTTTGTTGTATTTTATGTCCAGTGCAGCAATAATTTAAAAATGGGTCATTGAGGCCACCTTGGTGGCCCAGCAGCTAGAACCCTGTGCTTTCACTGCCATGGCCCTGGTTCAATCCCTGGTCAGGGAACTAAGATCCTGCAAACTAAGATCCTGGGAACTAAGATCCCACTCAGTGCAGCAAAATAAATAAATAAAATAGTTCATTGAAGTATAAATATAGTAATGAAAATAATAATGTAAACACTATAATTGAGAACAACCACATAAAAAGTGACTAGAAATCTAGAACAAATATACAGTGTATACTGATTTCCTATAAGTAACAAAAGATGAAAAATACAGACAAGAAATATGATTAACCTTTGAAGTTGAATGATAGTCATTAATTAATTTATTCTCTAGTTCTCAGCAATGTTGTCTGCTTCAAAATGTGGCCAAATAGTAGCATGAACCCTTTGTGTAATGTTCTAACAAAGCATCATGATCACTCAGATGAACCAATCATCTGTTCTATTTCAAAACAAACAGAAAATAAATAATATTCTCCAATATGAAAACAGTGAAATTTGCTGCTGGATCCAAACAATGCCTATCATTCATTCTTATGAACCTTATTAAAAGTAATAATACTTTGCAAGTAAAGTGCATGTCATGGCATTGCTGAATAATAGTTGCAAAGCAAATGATAAGAATCATATTCAGAGAGAGGACAGAAAAAGCTATTGGCAAATCCCTTAATGAATGACTCTATTGTAGGAGCTAATAACAAAGGCACACATGGTAGAAGACTAGTTACTATCCTTTGTGCATACTAGTACCTCATGCCAGGAGGAAGTCACTGATGAGAATCAGCGTAGAAATCAGACTTTGACATATCGTGATATAATATATGGGTGAAAAGTTCTAGATGAGTTTTTTGTTCTCCTTATCCCTGAAGTGTTAGTCGCCCAGTCGTGTTCAACTCTATGTGACCCCGTGAACTGCAGCCCGCTGGGCTCCTCTGTCCATGGAATTTTCCAGGCGAGAATATCGGAGTGGGTTGCCATTTCATACTCCAGGGGATCTCCCTGACTCACGGATCGAACCCGGGTCCTATGCTAGTGGAATTTTTTATTGTTATAAATCATAACAACGTAATGTGCAGACTCAAACCTGTAATTTTCATATTCTTACTTAACTTTTTTTTTATAACACCAAAAACATTTTGTATTGGGGTATAGCCAATTAACAATGTTGTGGTAGTTTCAGGTGAACAACAAAGAGACTCAGTCACACATATAAATGTATCCATTCTCCCCCAAACCCCTCTCTCTTCCAGGCTGGCACATAAAATTGAACAGTTTCATGTGCTATACAATAGGACTTTGTTGGTTATCCACATTAAATGTAGCAGTGTGTACATGACCTTCCAAGATCTTGAAGATCATGATTTTCATTATTGAAATGAAAATTAATTTTCACTAATTTTAAATTAATAATTAAATTAATTAATTTTATTATAAATAAAATCAATAAATTAAATCATTTATTATATAACTAATATAATAAATTAAAATATTAAACTAAATTAATTAATTTTATTATAAAATCTAATAAATCAAATTATTTACTATATAATTAATATAAAATTTAAATTAATGTATTTTATTGCTGATTTTATTATAATTAATAAACATACTAATTTTAATTAATAAATAACATTTGAATGAAAAAAAATCCACCTTCCAGTACGGATGACCTGGGTTCGATCCCTAGGAGAGCTAAGATTGCATATGCCTTGGGGCAATTAAGCCTGCCTGCTTGCCACAAACAACTACAGAGAAGCCCGTGAGCCACAATGAAGGATCCTGCATGCTGCAATGAAGATCCTGAGTGCCACAGCTAAGAGTTGACACAGCCAAATAAATATTTTTTTAAATAAAAACTAAACAACTGACAAAATAAAAAAGAATAGTAGGCAGTTACACAAACACCCTGTTGGTTCTGTTTCTCTGGAGAACCTTGATTAACACAAGCACCTTTCTGATTTCTGGGAAAGTAGATTCCCATGCCCCGTGTATGGTATTTGTCCAGGTCCAGAAGTGACCCGAGGTGCCAGAATGCTCAGGCATAGGGTGGTTGGCCTGGATGCAGGATCACAGTGAGAGGAGTGACCCAGCCCTCCCAGTGAGAGGCTGGTCAGACCCGGGGAGCAGAGCCGTGTGGGCCCCAGTGAAGCTGGGTGGCTTTGATTATGGCTAGGATAGAATAAATAGCTACGGGTTCAGGATGTGGAATCCAAAGAAATTTAAGGAGCATAAACTGTATCTGAAGTTGACCTGAAGTTGACTTGAAGCACCTATAATCTAGACTTTTAATGTTGAAGGTAAAACATCAGGATATCTTCAGAAAACTGCATTGTATACAACTGACTCAATCACTAACCCTTAAATTTTCCCTAACTCCAGACGATTCTTCAGATATCTAGGAGATAAATCAATGATGTATTATTCAGCTTATTTTAAATCACATTCAAAAACTGCAACAGTACAGCCTCTGGGCAAGTCCCAAGGATGAATCAAGTTACTCATTATGACACTGGCTTGACAAAAATTGCACACAATCTTTAAAAATCTGAAATGATCATCATAAATTTTGAATATCACTTTTTACTGGTGAGCAATCTTTTAAAATTTTCACTAAAATTTCAGTTCACAAGTATGCCAAACACTGATAAGGGGTCCAATGAGGCTGAATGTGAACATCACTCAATCGTGTCCAATTCTTTGCAACTCCATGGATTGTAGCCCACCAGGCTCCTCTGTCCATGGAATTCTCCAAGAAAGAATACTGGAGCCATTCCCTCCTCCAGGGGACCTTCCCAACCCAGGATCAAATCCAGATCTCCCACCTTGCAGGCTAATTCTTTACCATCTGAGCCACCAAGGAAGCCCAATGAAGCTGAAAGTATGAGAAAAACTACTTTCTTCATATCTGTGAAAAAAAAAACCACACAGAAACTTGTATCAACTGCCCTTCTGTGTTATAAGATTTAAATATTAACTCACTGTTGAGGGTCCTAAAAGCAAGAGACATTGCCATACTAATAGCTAAGATATTTCATAAGGCCTTGATAGTGGTTCCCAGGAAGGCTACGAGTACATTAAAGGCAATTAGAGATACAAGCTATCATCGCCATTATGGTCTCAGTTGATGCTCCCAGAAATCAGATCTCACAGGGTATTTAAATATTAAAATCTAAAAACATGCTCTTGGGACTTCCCTGGCAGTCCAGTGGTTAAAATCCGTACTTCCATGACTTTTCTGGCGGTCCAGTAGTTAAGACTTCATCTTCCAATGCAGGGAGTACAGGTTCAATCCCTGGTTGGAGAGCTAAGATCCCCCATGCCTTGTGGCCAAAATACCAAAGCATAAAACAGAAGCAATATTGTAACAAGTTCAATAAAGGCTTTAAAAATGGCCCACATCAAAAAAACAAAAAGGAGAAGAATCACACTTCCATTGAAGGGGGCACAGGCTTGATCCCTGGTCTGCATGGCAAAAATCCTGCATGCCATTATGATGTGGCCAAAAATAAAATAAAAATAAAGATAAAAATAAAAACTTGCCCTTCCCCCAAATGAATAACGTCAATAGATAATCAACGGAGATTAGAATAAACAGTTTGAAGATCTCTTTACCCCTATAACACACAGAAAATTGGCTATGGGAATGGAGATGGTGATAATAATGATAAGCAGCATGCAGTGTTTACTGAGTTCTAAGCTTTATGCTAAGCACTTACTTTAATTCAAACCTTATTATTACTATTTCAGACTTCAGTCTGTTTGTGCTGCTTAAACAGAAAAACCATAGAATGGGTTATAAACAACGAAAATTTAGTTCTCACAGTTCTGAAGGCTGGAAGTCTGGGATAAGGGGGCCAGTATGGTTGAGTTTTAGTGAAAGTCCTCTGTCTGGTGGATCTCTAGTTACATCTCTAACTGCAGAGAGAAGAGGCAACCTCTCTCATGACTCATGGAAGCACACTAATCCTATTCATGGGGGCTCCATCCTCATGACCTCATGTAATCCTAACTACCTCCCAATACTATCATGCTGGGGTATAAGGGGAGGGGTGGCATTTCAACATGTGACTATTAGGGGGACACAAACATTCAGTCCTGCAAGGTAGGAATCACTGTTCCCAGTTAACAGATGAGAAAACCGAGCAGAAGAAATGTTGAATAAATTGCCCTTGGACTTGATAGTTTTATAGGTCCAGATAGAGTGTGTCTTACTCCAAACCCATACCTTTAGCATAATGCTGAACAGGAAAGATTCTGCGGACTGCTGGAAATCAAGAGCCTCTAGAAGAGGCTGGGAGTCATGTGTCCACTAGAAATGAAAGATAAGCCCAGGGAATGGAGAAAATAGACAAGTCAACAAGAATTCTGAGATTGTGACTGATAAACATGTAGGACAGAGATCATTTATTTGGTCATGAAAGAAAAAGATAGCCCTTGGGACCCCAACAAGAGCATCAGAGGGTACAGTTAAGATTAATAAGCAGATTTTTCAGGCATCATAAATGGGCAGATTTTCATAACCTCTAAACTTTAGCAGCATGCAATACAGGGAGAGAAAAAAGGGCTGAATTATACTTTATGTCAATTAAATATATTCCTCTTAAACTCAGTGGTAAAGGTGGAGCTCCATATTTCAGATTTTTTGGAATTTGGGAGAAAAGGGATTATACCAACTCAGGCATATTATATAAGTTGTTTTTTTTTTGGCCACCCACATGGCTTGTAGGGATTTTAGTTTCCTGTCCAGGGGTCGAACCTGAGCCTCAGCGGTGAGGGCACAGAGTCTAACCACTGGACTGTCAGGCAATTCCCTATATAAGATTATTTGAGTGGAAAAAATGGGGCAAATTTGAACTGATATAAGTAATACAAGAAGTTCTCCCACCTGTGATTCCCATGGAAGAGTTTGTGGACTTTGCAAACTCTCTGCCTATAGATATTGCAACATCATGCTCTCAGAGATTGCTGGCAAGTTCCCACCTCTCACAAAGGATGATCACTTCTAAGAATATGTTGTTGTTTAGTCACTCAGTTGTGTCCAACTCTTTGCAACCCCATGGACTGTAGCTCACCAGGCTCCTCTGTCCATGGGATTTCCCAGGTGAGAATACTGAAGTGGGTTGCCATTCCCTTCTCCAGGAGATCTTCCCAACACAGGGACTGAACCTGTGTCTCCTGCATTGGCAGGTGGATTCTTTACCACTGAACCACCTAGAAAGCCCCTCTATTAATATAGATCAATAAGAAGACTTAAAACAGGATTCTATTGGACTCTAATTAACTGAGGTAAGTTCAATTATGTAAACTGAATCAGATAGAGCTTATAATTAACCCAAGAGTTACTTTGAATTGCTGAAATATTTAACAGAAGAGTTAACAAAATACTTTGCTGATTTTTCTAGTAGTTATTGCAATCTTCTGAAATTAACAATTTAATAAATCCCATAGGATGAATAAATGTTCTTGTTTATTCAATTCTCTAGAAGGTTTGCATCAACTGTTTATTAGAACTTGTCCTCAAAACTATCTGGAGCAGTTGTTTTCTTTAGGAGACTCCCCCTTGAAATGACCAATTCCATGTGTTTAAAGGGATACTCAGAGTTGGGTTTGAATTTTTTAGGTTAATCTTGATTAAGTACTTTTTTTACTAGGTATTTGTTCATTTATATTTATTTAAAAGTGAGTTTTTCTCATAATTTCTTTCTAACCTCTGCTGTCCCTTGTGTTATGTCCCAGTTATTCCCAGTATATTGCTTTTGTGCCCTTTCTCTTTTTTAAACTAAGCTTCCAGAGATATGTTAATTTTATTACTCATTTCAAAGAACCAATTTTTTGCTTTTTGATTCTTTTTTACCTTTTTTTCCATTTCATTAATTTCTACTTTATTAGTTCCATACTTCTCCTACTCCTTGGGTTTATTCTGCTATTATTTTAATAACTTTTAAATTAGCCACCTAGCTCATTAATTTTCACTCTTTGGCTTTTCTAAATTATCCCTTTAAGATTATGTTTCCCTATATGCATTGCTATAGCTAAATTTTCAAAATTTTTATTTGTTACATTTGTTTTTATTTTTCAGTTCTGTGTATTTTGAATTTTCTATTATGAGTTCCTTTTTTACCTGTAAATAATTTAACAGTTTATTTTAAGATTTGCTGGCATATAAGATTTTCACGGTCATTTTTTACAAACTGATTTGAATTTTAACTGCATTGTAGTCAGAAATTGTGGTTCCAATTTTTCAAAATGTATTGACACAAACTCTGGACTATTAAGTAGTCATTTTTCATCACATTCTGCATGGCATTAAAAAATGTACGTTTTCTAGTTGTTTTATGGGATCCTATATATGTTCATTAGATCAAGTTTGTTAATTGTATTATTCAAAATTTACCTATGTTTACTGATATTTTCTGCTCTGGAGGACAGCAGAACCATGTTTGGAGAGCTCTATAAGAAAGTGTGACCTAAACATTTATATTAAAAAAAGAATTCATATTCACAAATTTGCTCTTCATAAAATAAAGAAGAGGACAAATATTCTCCAGCATGAAAGAGCTCAAATGAAATAACTATGCATTCTTCTTGAAAAAGAAGACAATACAAAATTCTCTGATAACAAAATGCAGTCATGCAAGAATGGGTAGAATCAAAACAAAAGATTTTAGAAAAGAAAGAGCCCTGGTGAGTATAGACTATGGTGACAGACTACCTGGGCTGGAATCAAATCTCTCTATGACCTTGGACAAGTCATTTAAGCTCTCTGTACATAAGTCTCCTCATTGTAAAATGTAGACAAGAGATAAACTGAAGTCTTAAGATTTTCTAAGATTTCATTTGGCTTATATACAAAATGAAATTAGAACAGGGCCTGGTAAAGAAAATGCTATTAGCTGTATATGTGAAGATAGTATTTCATTTTAGAAAATAAGGCTAAACAGCTATGAGGTCTGTTACTACAAATTAGAATATGAGGAACCTCACAGAATTGCCAGGAAGGCTGCATAGCAAACTTCATAGCTAAGAAATTCCAAAATAATGTTTTAAGACGGATCTGGGGAGTTCCCTGGCTGTCCAGTGGTTAGGACTCAGTGCTCTCACTGCTAAGGGCCTGCATTCGATCCCTGGTCAGGGATATACAATCCTACAAGCCAAAGAATGTGACCAAACAAAAAAAAGGACTGGTCTAGTGAGGACAGGCCTATTGCCACTGCCAAGCTGCCAAGAACTGGAAGCTGCAGCTTGTGACACTAACAACCCTGACACCCCTGGACACTGGAGTCTATCACTAGTAGGGCCGCCCCTGGAGCTCCTGAAATTTGATCTTGCTGCAGTGGCCTGGTGGAGAGTGCACATGATGGGTGAGTCTTGATCACATGCCACATCCAAGGTGCAAGGGAAACTGGGAAGTGAGTGGCGGCACTTTTAGCTTTGTAGGCCCACGTGGGCTCTGTCTGCTACCCAGACTCATGTGAAAGAGAATTTCCCAGGCCTAACACAGGACTCAGATGCTGGGCAGCCTTAAAGAATGACCTATCTCCTCTGCAGTAAACTAAGTCAGTATAGGGCACTAGTTCTATACACAGAATGCCGAGGGGCAAACGCTCTGTGACTGTGGCCAAGTCAATTAAACTGTAGGAGCCTTCATTTCATCTGTAAATGGAGATAATAATAGTACCATATTCGCAGTGCTGTCCTAAAGATTAAATGACTTAATGACTGAACAGCAACATTAAATAAGTTAATTCAAGTGCTCAGTAAAGGTTAGGTATATTAAAGTAATTCTTCATCTTCTTCTCCTTCTCCTTCCCCTGCTCCTTCCTCCTCCTCCTTTTCCTTCCTCCTCTCCACGCCTTCTTGAGTGCTAAGTCAATTCAGTTGTGTCCAGCTCTGTGTGACCCATGGACTGTAGCCTACCAGGTTCCTCTGTCCATAGGATTCTCCAAGCAAGAACACTGGAGTGGGTTGCCATTTCCTTCTCCAGGTGATCTTCTTGACCCGGGGATGGAACCTGGGTCTCCTGCATTGCAGGCAGATTATTTACCATCTGAGCCACCAGGAAAGCCCAGTGAAGGGAGAAGAAAGGAGAGGGGAAATTAAAGTATGTAAGTACATACACAACAGCAGAGAAAAAAACATGAATTGCTGAGATTGTTCTTACTTCCACAATGTTGTATAAATACTACAGTTCATATTTATGACTTGTTTTCCCACCATCTATCCCATGTTCCCTTGGTTTTCCACCAGCATCTCAGCTGGTTTGGACTTTTTGCCTGAAGAAGTGAACCAAACCTTAATTCCTGTGGAAGCTGAGCCTTTTGTGGTCCAGCTGCTATCGAGTGACTGTAGTTTTCCACTTACTTCTACCATTGGCAGTGGCCAAGGCAGTCCAGTGGTTCCCTTGAGTCCCGTCCACATTCCTTCTTCCCCTCATGTTGCCAGCTGGGCTCTCTGAAAGCAGATACTGAGATGGGAGTTTGGAGTGCAAGGTGCTTGTTAGGGATCAACGCCAGTGATGTTAAGGAGGCAGAAGCAGAATGGAGCATAGGAGCAAAACTGCAGTATAGCCTGGCAATGCGTAAGCCAACCTGGTGGGGAGGGAGCTCCGAGGACGTGTTGCCAGTCACTCAGTCACCGGCTATCCCAGGAAGGGTGTGGCATGTGCAAGGTGGCTCTTGGCAGCCAAAGGTCTGATATCTGGAAGCTGACTGCAGACCATGTTGTCTGTAGCTGGGCCAAAAGTCCTTCCTTCAAAGGGATCTACCCGGCTTATCTCTGTTTTTCACAGGCAGCAACTTCATTTCTTCTTAGGAGCCAGGCACAATCACCCCACCAACCTCATGAACCCCTCTTTTTGTGTCTGTTCAGCCAATGGCATGTGGAAACCTTACTTCTGATCCATTAGAACCATAATTGCATCTGCTTGTGGAAGCATTCCTCCCCCTGGGCATGACAAAGCACAGAACTTTGAAGATGGACAACGAAAATCTTGCAACTAGGTCACTGAGTGGAGTGCTCAGAGGTACCTCCACCACCTCCTTTGTCATTTGCAGCATAGAGCTGAAAATATTGTAGTTTTAGGAAAACAGATTGACCTGTTTATGTTAGAAATGGGATTCTTAACAAAATCCAAATGTAAGTCAAATTGTGGCAAACTGAATTGAATTTAAATGTATTTAAGGAAGCAATCTATAGATTCAACGCAATCCCTATCAAGCTACCAACGGTATTTTTCACAGAACTAGAGCAAATAATTTCACAATTTGTATGGAAATGCAAAAAACCTCAAATAGCCAAAGTAATCTTGAGAAAGAAGAATGGAACTGGAGGAATCAACCTGCCTGACTTCAGACTCTACTACAAAGCCACAGTCATCAAGACAGTATGGTACTGGCACAAAGACAGAAATATAGATCAATGGAACAGAATAGAAAGCCCAGAGATAAATCCACGAACCTATGGACACCTTATCTTTGACAAAGGAGGCAAGGATATACAATGGAAAAAAGACAACCTCTTTAACAAGTGGTGCTGGGAAAACTGGTCAACCACTTGTAAAAGAATGAAACTAGAACACTTTCTAACACCATACACAAAAATAAACTCAAAATGGATTAAAGATCTAAATGTAAGACCAGAAACTATAAAACTCCTAGAGGAGAACATAGGCAAAACACTCTCCGACATAAATCACAGCAGATCCTCTATGACCCACCTCCCAGAATATTGGAAATAAAAGCAAAACTAAACAAATGGGATCTAATGAAACTTAAAAGCTTTTGCACTACAAAGGAAACTATAAGTAAGGTGAAAAGACAGCCGTCAGATTGGGAGAAAATAATAGCAAATGAAGAAACAGACAAAGGATTAATCTCAAAAATATACAAGCAACTCCTGCAGCTCAATTCCAGAAAAATAAATGACCCAATCAAAAAATGGGCCAAAGAACTAAACAGACATTTCTCCAAAGAAGACATACAGATGGCTAACAAACACATGAAAAGATGCTCAACATCACTCATTATCAGAGAAATGCAAATCAAAACCACAATGAGGTACCATTACACGCCAGTCAGGATGGCTGCTATCCAAAAGTCTACAAGCAATAAATGCTGGAGAGGGTGTGGAGAAAAGGGAACCCTCTTACACTGTTGGTGGGGGATGCAAACATAGAATCAAACTATGGAAAACAGTGTGGAGATTTCTTAAAAAACTGGAAATAGAACTGCCATATGACCAGCAATACCACTTCTGGGCATACACACTGAGGAAACCAGATCTGAAAGAGACACGTGCACCCCAATGTTCATCCGCAGCACTGTTTATAATAGCCAGGACATGGAAGCAACCTAGATGCCCATCAGCAGACGAATGGATAAGGAAGCTGTGGTACATATACACCATGGAATATTACTCAGCCATTAAAAAGAATTCATTTGAATCAGTTCTAATGAGATGGATGAAACTGGAGCCCATTATACAGAGTGAAGTAACCAGAAAGATAAAGATCATTACAGCATACTAACACATATATATGGAATTTAGAAAGATGGTAATGATAACCCTATATGCAAAACAGAAAAAGAGACACAGATGTACAGAACAGACTTTTGGGACTCTGTGGGAGAAGGCGAGGATGGGATGTTTCCGAGAGAACAGCATGTATATTATCTATAGTGAAACAGATCACCAGCCCAGGTGGGATGCATGAGACAAGTGCTCGGGCCTGGTGCACTGGGAAGACCCAGAGGAATCAGGTGGAGAGGGAGGTGGGAGGGGAGATCAGGATGGGGAATACATGTAACTCCATGGCTGATTCATGTCAATGACAAAACCCACTGCAATGTTGTGAAGTAATTAGCCTCCAACTAATAAAAATAAATGAAATAAATAAATAAATAAATGCATTTGAGGAACTCACGGTGTAATGGAAATAGTTCAGCAAAATTATTTTCATTAATCAGATAGTCACTCTTTCATCCCCTAACTCACTTTTCCCACTTGCTCTCCATCTCCGTCAAATTAAAATATTTTATCAATTAACATGTTTGACATTGAGTTTCAAAAGTAATACACACCTGTACTGTTAACTACAATTTAATATCCCATAATGTTTTCTGGTAATACTGGTTTCTTGTTTCTGACAAGACACCTAGGGCTTATGAAATAACCCCAGCAGGAGGTAATGGAAAAATGAATGTAAAACCTTTTTGTTAGTGAATGAGAAAGTTAAATAAATGCCCCAGTGAAAGGGTACTAAACACTTAGTTTCATTAAGAAAACTGCTCAATAGCCTAAAGAGTTAAGGGGAGGTTTTGTGCATGACTACTGCTCATCACCATGGAAGACAGAGTGTTTCTAAGTTTTAGGAGTCAGATAAGTAAATATTTTTAAATCTTTACGATTTTATTTTAATTTCAGTTTGCTGTGGTTCTTAATAGATGCTTTAAATTTCTCTTAATTTTACCAAGACTTTATAGTTTTGCTTTCGCAATGCTCTGTAGGATTGTTTATTAACTCACACTTTCTGTCAGACCAAGAGGATATAAAATACTGTCCTTCCTCCCAAGGCGCTCACAATCTCATGGGTATGCAGAAAAGTAAATAAAAAATTATGGTGGTGCCTTAATAAAGGCATGCACAAGATTGCCTGAAAGAGAGCCACCAAGGGCAGTCAGGAAAAGTGGCACCTGGACACGTCACTCAAGCCAAGATGTAAGGTGATGTAGGAAGGAGCTGAGAATGTGCTTCTTTTGCTCTTTCTTGATCTTTCAGTTGTAAGAAGGCTCCTTCAGTTTGCCTGTGGGAAGATAAGGAGTCAACCTTCTTTCACCCCTACCACATGCACTGCCTCTCCCATTCTGCCACTCCCCTGCAAGATTCATATCAGAATCCTGGTTAGATTAACTTTATTATTTACGTTAAAGTTACAATGCAAATGCCATCCATAGTTGAGCCATTTGGCATATCCGGATAACTTTTCCTTTGTTTTCTTATCAATTATTTTTTTCATTTGCTTGGTTTTTCAGTCACAAAACATTCTATTTAGATCTCTACATCTCTGCTCCAAAAAAACTTGCATTGGTTTCATCTTCATTGATTCTAGAGTCTTAAGGCCTGCACCACATCCATAATGGTTGCCCTCCATGCTGGGGATATCAGCCTGCATTGCAGCAACCCATAGACTTGGACTTCTTCACTCTCATGCTGAGAAAGGATGGCCCTTTCTCCCTTTCTTAATTTACTCCCTCATGTTGGAGGGCACACTTCTTGACACCTCGTGAAAGAGTGTATGAGAAGTAAAATATTAGGAGATGGGACTGGGGAGGAAAAGATAGATTATCAAGGAACCTGAAGACACTTTGGGATGAGCTGGCTGTATCCATTATTTTGATTGTAGTATGATTCATAGCATCCATATGAGAAAACTCATCAAATTGTGTGTAGTATACTGTATGTCAATTATATTTCAAGTAAGCTACAAGAAAAGAAGAAGAGGGAAAAAAGATATGCATATAAACGTCAAACATTTATTAATTATATTATTAGCAAGTCTGTGGGGAAACAGGGTATTTTTGCATACCCTAACACATTGCAGTTGGGAATGCTAATGGTACAACCTTTACACAGAGGACTTGACAATATCTAGGCAAATTACAAATGTACTTAACCTTTGACCCAGTAAGTCACTTCTTAGAATCAAACAAACATTGGCAGAAATACTGAAGGATGTCTGTACGTAACTCTTCGTTGAAGCACTATTGGTGATAGCAAAAGACTGGAATCGATCTAAAGGTCCATCTGTAGAATACTGATAGGTGTTGGCACAGCTGAGTAGTGAAGCGCTACTCAGTTGAGAGAAAAAATTAAGAAGTTCTCGGTACACTGCTGTGGAGTAATCATTAGGATGTATTGTTAAGTGAAGATAGCAAGTTAGTAAACATTGAGGATATTGCTACTTTTTGTTCCTGGTAATGTTCTATTACCTGGTAATGTTCTGGGTGGTAGCTACATGGGATGCATAAAAATGTAAAACTTCACTGAGCTGTACATTTAAGTTTGGGGCACATGACCATATGTATCCTAAATCTCAATTTAAAACATTCAATGGTAGCAAACTGAGTAAAGGGTAGAGAGGAGGAAATGGAAAGAGACTTGTGGCCACAGAGAAGCACTAGCTAAAACAGATTGTACTGTCAAGGGAGAATTTTTCTCTCCCTCCTTTTTTCATTCCTTTCTTCTTCCCTTCCTTTGTGTAATGGGAAAGACTTACACTTATGTAAAAGCTAATGGCTGATGAGAAACACCAGTTAAAAATTGAAATTTTAACTTTAACTCAGTATAAGAAAAAGAAAATATAATCCACAGTGGAAAGTTGGGAGGGTATGCAAATCCAAGTACAAGTAGAGGGATTGTCCTTAGACGGAGGAGGAACATTTCTATTATTTCAATAGGGGGAAAGGAGGCTGGAATGGGGGCAGTGACAGGAATTTTGTAGGACGAGGGACACCAGGCACAACTGTGCTGTTTAAAGGAGCTAGGTGGGTAGGATATGCCCCTGGGGAGAAGAGAGAGGTAGTTGCAGAATCCAGAAAGTAGAAAGGATTTGAATAGTGTTACAGGGAGTGTGAGAGTAGGATGTAAGCTGAGCAGGAAACCTAATAGGATTGTCAGATACTAAGGGCCTAATTGACACTAAATGATCATCTGGCTTTCTCCAGCAGGGCTCAATGGAAGCAGAAAGTTGGCTCCATCCGCAGTGGGGTTTTGCCAGATTGGTACAAACAAGAAATAAGGGGGCTTAGATAATTGGCCAAGCGTGTTACTAAAATGATGAATCATTCAGTCTAAGATGGATAAACAGGGAAGCAAAGAGAGCAGAGGGCCGATTAATTAGAAACAAACAGAAGGCTTGAAGGACTGACTTTCCAGCGAGGTTGAAAAGCGGTTGTAATGGACTGGTTGAAAGCTGTGAGTCAGCATTTTCTAAAGTGTGTTCTGAAGAATATCACCATGTAAGTGGCTCACGCACTAATAATGCATCATTAAGATTTTTCTCAGACATCTTGCATAACAGGTTTACTGTGTTTAACCAAGCACTCCTGAACCCTTGAATTACTAAACCTCTTTGAATGTAACATCTACTAACACTTTCTAAGCCAGTGTTCTTCCAAACATGTTAGCAATTCTGCTTTGTATGTCACATGCTGAAACTTTTACATTAAGTGGGATGAAGTGAATATTATCACAGCATATGACCATAGTTTTATCTGTCTTAATGTATTTCAATATGAAAAGATTATTTTCCTAGTAAAAGTATGTATAAAAGTACAGTATATTTTCAGAAAGTTGAACAGGGTATGGTTTATGAGGTTAATACTGTTCAGTTTACCTTTATTCTGCTATGAAGGTGATTAAAAGACAGCACTATTGTGTCAGATAATTGGAGTCAAATTTAACCACTAAGATTATCTTAGTCTGCATTAATACTATACCTCATTTTGACCATTAAACAGCCTTCTGTTAAAACTAATTATATCCCAGCTGAAGAAAAGACACTGAATAATAAAAGTCCTGAGGTTAATCACATCAAATGTGTATTTCTAGTCTTTAAACCTCAAAATAAGATTTCTACTATATACTGTAAGAAAAATAAGGAACAGCCATTGAAATTGATAAATAGAAAAGTCTCTTTTCTTTCACTACCTTTTTTTAAGAACAATAAAATGTAAGTATCTGATGGAAACAGAATTAATGTGTTTGCTGCCCAGCCATAAGGGAGGGTTACACTTGCCCACTTCGCTGACATTAGGCTTGGCCAATGAAGTGTGAACAGAAGTGACATGAGTTACTTACAAGCAGAAATTTTAAGAGTCAGTGAATGATTCACTATGGTCTGTTTTTTACTGCCACAAGACTGCAATGTTCCAGATAGAGGCTGCTCTATCAGCCTGACTTCCTGGATAAAGGTAACACAGAGCAGATCCTCAATTAATTCTGAAAAAATGAGTCACATGAGCAAGAAATACCAAGTTTTGGGGGTCATTTATTACCACAGGTTATACTGACTCTTACAGAAATCACATTCTCCACACTACTCATTTCCCCAAACCAGCAACTGTTAGTGAACAGAAATAGAAGTAATCACCAGAAAATACAACTCCCTTCATATTGCCTCCCAGTGGTGGCAAACTGGTTTCATCACCCCCAACTACTCTAATGAACTTAATAATGGCAGCCTGAGTCAACTTCATAGAGGACTCCAAAGCCATGTCCTTGCTCAGCAGAAAAGAGTGCCATGTTTATCAGTATGTCTTTCAGTAGAAGGGGTAATGAGTTGCCCTCCCTGGCCTAAGATAGACAACCTATTCTCACTGTCATAATTTTCATAATATTTCAATATAATATCTCAAAATATCTCAATATAATATCATAATATTTCATAATATCTCAAAATATCTCAATATAATATCAAAACTATTTTTTTCCTTCTCTTTTTGTGCAAGAGGCATTATTTTTTCAATGCACCCAGAAATAAAATAAATTTTAAAAAGCTGATTTGCTAAAATACTTAGAACAACAAATAATTTTATTTTATGTACTGATGGAAGGGGAAAAAAAGGTTTCTGTCAGAGTTGATCACAGAATTTCTCCTTAGGCAGAGAACTGTCTTTGTTAAAACATCCTAAAATGGATTTTTTGGTTATTAGGATGGCCCTCTTGATCACATCTATATGGTTTGCAGAGAAAGGAAAATAATTAAACTGTTTTACACTTTTGGAGTTGTTGTTGAAGCAAAGAAAAGTCCAAGAAGAGGGTCAGATGGGGTCCAGCAACATGGCAGGAGGCCAAGGGAAAGAGACCACAGGAATTTCCCCAAAGTACACAATGGCTTAGGGACTTTAAAAAACTGAGGAGGAAAAAAAAAAAAACAAAAAACTGAGGAGGTTAAGTATTCATTTGCAAGTGTTTTGCCCTTATATTCTGTAAGGTAATACTCCTAACCCTAATAAACATAATACGCACGCGCGCGCGCACACACACACACACACACACACGCATACTTCTCTCTGTTATGGGTTGAATTATATCCTCCCAAAACGTGAATGTTGGAGTCCTAACACCCCCACACCCTGTACCTCAGAATGGGACCTTGTTTGGAAACAGGACTTGCAGATGTAATTAAGATGAGGTCATAATGGAGAAGGGTGGGCCCCTGATCCAGTGGGACTAGTGTCTTTATAGAAAGAGAAAATCCAGATACAGGGAAAACACCACATGAAGACTGGAGTTACACAGCTACAACCTAAGGAAACATTGGAAACCAGGAGAGAGGCCCGCAATCATCCTTCCCTGGTATCTTCTGAGCCGACACATAGTCCCACTGCCATCTGGATCTCAGGGTTTTAGCTTTTAGAATTGTGGGACAATAAATTTTTGTTGTTTAAGCCACTCAGTTTATATTGCTTTGTAACAACAGGCCTAGGAAACACACACACGCATAGGCAGGCATGCACTCCTTTGCCCAAATCTTTGGGAAAGTCTGCAGCCCACATAGCCAGGAACAGTGGCACTCTGGACACTGAGGGTTTATAAGGAGTCCCGTAAGTAGGCAGTATATGCCAAACGAACAGGGCATACAGAAAGCAGAAAGCAGAGTGGAGACCCAGAAAGCAGAGGAAACAGAGAGAGGGGCAGAGGGAACACAGGCTCCTTCTGTTTGTGCTGCCGGAAAGGATTTTCAGAGCTCCTGGGAAAGTATCTGAGCTACTTACTGCATACGGATGAAGATTTGAGACATTTTTTACTAAATCATAAAGGACCAAATGAACTCAGCAAGCTGGGGAAGTTAGAAACAGCTAGTGGCTGACATCTGGCTCACCCAACTAATGATGTCAAGAGGAAGTCTCTGGTTCACTGGCAGTGAGCAATTGAAGGAAACCAGCTCACAGCGCCAACCCTGAAAAAAAAGCAATCCTTGCAACAATCCAGGTTGCTCTGACCTTGGCCTAATGCTCCTGATTCCCTGGGCAGAGCTAATGAGTTTGCTGCTTTGAGGCTTTTAGAGGTAAGGGAAGAGATGAGCTTGGTCTAATGCCTGCTGACTCATAAGACACAGAGGCCCTGGCCTGCCTCTGATACGATGTGTGTGCCTGAATCCGCACTGATTTCTATTACCTCTCCAGCAAACAGAGGTTGCTAAGGACAGTCAGTTATGCATCCGGAAACGAGACCCAAGAACCCTGTCTCTGCCACCAGGGAAGACAGTGGAAAGAAGGAAAGGTCAGGTACATTTCCTCCTAACTCTCCCCTCTCAGCTCCTCTACAAGCAAGCTGCCGCCAGACAGTGAGAGCTACTGCTGTTTGCTACCAAGTAGGAGCTACGCCAACCAGAGGCAGGCTTAATGAAAGGCTGCTTCTCCTACATTGGGCATTAACTGGGTGTAGAAGTGAATCAACACCCTTCTGCTCCTTAAGCAGTGTGCAATCCAGAGTCAGTGTAAACAATGAAATAGAGGACAGGGTCAAATGAAATACAGGCCAAATGGAGCTAAAGCAACATGGCACAGATGCTCTGAAGAAAAACTGTCTTAGCTGCGTCCTGGGAGATCAAGAAGAGCTCCACGCAGAAGGTGACCGCTGAAGTCTAGGAAAAATTTCCAGGGGGAGACAATCCAGAAATGGTATTCTTGGCTGAGAGAATCATAGGAGTGGTGATAATGCTTTTTTAGAGGCTAGAAGTATAGTTTTTTTGTTTATCCCTAAAACAAAAATTCCATGCTCAGGAATTTGCACTGTATTCTCTACATGGTGGAGAAAGCAATGCAGATTGTGCAAGGCAGTCTATATTCTAGAAATGTATGTGCAACTTATGGACTCAATCAATAATGAATGCCCTGGTTGCATGCCCCTCATTCTTCCAGGCACCATGGTGCCAAAAGGAAGACCACACTCCTTACTCTCAGAGGCTACAATCAATTAAAGAGATAATGCACAGACCCAGAGTTAGAAAGAGAGCTGGGGAGGAGCACCATGGAAGCAAACTGGCCTCAGGAATCCAGAAAGCTAAAGCTGATCAGATAGTGCTTAATGGAGGGAGTGAGCTGGGACTGAGCCAAGAACAAAGTGTAGGATTGGAATTGCAGAAAGAAGGAAGAAGCACTTTCTGGGATTGAGCAAGAGGTAGGTGGGACAAAACAGCTTATACAAAGGCCGTTAGTGTAGTGGACTTAAGGATATTTTCTTGGGTTTGGAAACCATGAACAGAGGCCATCACAGGTTTTGCAAGCAGTACTGCTGTGACACTACCAAAATCATTCCTTTCCCCAAACCAATGCAGGTATGCAGGCTACAATAAAAGAACACTTTGTATTCATTCTTTCCAAGACATCAATACAACCAAACCTAGCAATGCAACCAGAAAACTGAAAACTGCAGCCTGATGCTGAAACACTTTTGTTCTTTTGTGAAACAGCACAAATTCATCAGCCTAGAAAGTCCTCAAACCTTCTGGAAGCTGCTGTCCAGGAAATGCTAGGTCAGTGCCTAGGCTCTAGGAAGTACCATGGGAGAAATGATCACACAAAATCATGGCACAAAGTTAAAAAAACCAGCTCATACCAGGCAAATCCTGCACATATGAATTCTACCACTTTAGTAGCATTGACCACAAATGATCTCTTATGTAGGAGGCAGTGTGGTCTCTGGGCAAGTCCCAAGGTTGAATCCTGGCAGCACCACTCACCGTATGACCTAAGTGCTTTAAGCTTCAATTTCCTCATCTGTAAAATGATAATATCACCTGCCTCATACTTCTGACACAAAGATGAAATGAGATAACATATGCAAAGCACCTCACATGATAATTGGCATTGAGTCAGCCCTGGGTAAACTCTGGTTCCTCTTCTTTTCCTCCCATTGGTCTCACACTATTTATAAAACCAGATCAAGAGGGTCAGCATGATTGGGGGAAACTAACCAAAGGAATATGATGTTAATAAGGCTTGAAGACTCAGACCACATTAAAGGTCTCCGAGGCATGGCCAATGTCCAACTTCTGAAAAGGCTCTGGGATTTTCATCTATTCCAGATGTCATGGCTTGATCAATGCCGTCTCCCCATCACGCTCTGCATCAGATGTTAAGATAGGATCTATTATAGAATGCTGGGATAAGGTCAGCGTAGCAGGAATAAGGCCCTGCTCCCAGTTCAGGCAGGATGGGAGCCAAGAAGCGGTGACCGAGGGTGTTGAAACAGCTTCCGAAGCTTCCAGAGGTCCAGCTCACCTAGGAGGAGCAGGGGTAGATCTAGTCAAAGAAACAGTCCTAAGATTCAGAAAAAGTCCCCAACCTAGAGTGCAGCTTGATTGCCCGAAAATCAGAACAAGTTAATAATCTGACTTGACAGGCAGCCAAAAGACTTGAGGTAGCTCATTTAACATGTGGGTGTGATGCAGGCCGGAAGACAAAAGCACATAAACAATAGCAGGTAAAATATGAATCAAGCTACTTAGCAAGTCAGACTGAGATCTACCCATTGCCAAGTCTCTTGGATTCCTACAAGATACCTTCCTCTGTCCCTTTTTTTCCCTTCCAATCCTTTTGCCTTATTTCAGGCCCCTATTACCTCTTGGGCTTCCCCAGTGGTTCAACAGTAAAGAACCTAACTGCCAATGCAGATAATGTGGGTTTGATCCCTGGGACAGGAAGATCCCTTGCAGGAGGCTATGGCACTTCACTCCAGTATTCTTACCTGGAAAATTCCATGGACAGAGGAGCCTGGAGGGCTACAGTCCATGGGGTTGCAAAGAGTTGGACATGACCTAAGCAACTTAACACATACCCATTATCTCCTACTTTTAGGCGGTACAGTGATAAAGAATTCACCTACCAGTGAGAAGATGCAAAGAGATGTGGGTTTGATCCCTGAGTTGAGAAGATCCCCTGGAAAAGGAAATGGCAACCCACTCCAGAATTCTTGCCTGGAAAATTCCATGGACAGAGGAGCCTGGCGGGCTATCCTGCATGGGGTCACAAAGAGTCAGACATGACTGAGTACACACACACGCACCACCTCTTGCCAGCTCAGGGATACCTTAATTTTCTAATTAATTTTCCTCATTGCTCAGCAAATAAAATCTAGATTGCCTAACCTGAAATTCACCGCCCTCCATCATATGATATGACCTCCATCTTCAACACCCTGTTCCCTTTCAGGATCTTTATACTTCAACCAAACTGAAAGAGACACACACACACATCTCTGTATTTTTCCACTTTAGTGTCTTAGCTTGAGCTGTTGTTTCCCAGAGATTCTCACATACCCTTTGTATTCATTTCCCAGGGCTGCCACAATAAATATCACAAACTGGGTGGCTTTAAACAAGAGAAATTTATTCTCCCACAATCCTGGAAGCCATGAGTCCAAAATCAAGGTGCTGGCAGGGTTGGTTCTCTCAGGGACAATCTGTTTCATCCTCTCTCCTAGCATTTGGTGGCTGCCAGCACCCCTGAATTAGGGCTGCCAATCTCTGTCTTCATTCCTCTTGGCCTTCTCTCTGTGCATCAGTATCTCCAATCTCCCCCTGCCTTTCTCTTAAAAGGGTGCTTGTCACAGGATGATCTCATCTCGAGCTCCTTATCTGGATTACACCTACAGGAACTCTTTTCCCAGATAGTCACATTCCCAGTTTGGAAGAGGATGTGTCTTTTGGGGGGCCACAATTCAACCCCCTGTGGGCGAAGTCGCTTCAGTCGTGTCCGACTCCATGACCCTATGGACTGCAGCCCACCAAGGTCCTCTGTCCATGGGGATTCTCCAGGCAAGAGTACCAGAGTGGGTTGCCACTCCCTCCTCTAGGGGAGCTTTCTGACCCAAGGATCGAACCAGCATCTCTTACGTCTCCTGCATTGACAGGTGGGTTCTTTACCACTAGCGCCACCTGGGAAGCCCATTCAACTCCCCCTATGTTCTCCAATACTTTGTTTTAACGCTGCTTCCTCTGTGAAGAATGCCCTGATGGCGATACACAGGAAGTAATCCTTCCCTGTTACAATCTATCAGGACACTGAACTGAATCCTCCTTGGTGTTACTGCCTGCTGGTATGCAGGACTCATCTCCGTGTGAGTTACTTCACAGAAAGTAACTTCCAAGTAACTCACACTGAGGCCTGCATACCAGCAGGCAATAACACCAAGGAGGATTTAGTTAAGTTGAAGGCAGGTTCTTTACCGTCTGAGCCCCCAGGGAAGCCCAAGAATACTGTAGTGGGTTGCCATTCTCTTCTCCAGGGGATGTTCCCAATTCACAGATCAAATCCAGGTGTCCTGCATTACAGGCATATCCTTTATCAGCTTAGACACCAAGGAAGCCCCTTACTTTCACAGACCTCAGTTTCCTCATCTTTGAAAATGAGATGATAATTACATTTTCTTATAGCACTGCTTTGATTAAAAAAAAAAAAAAAAACTTCTTTTTTTAGTCATATGGCCTGCAGGATCTTAGTTCCCCACCAGGGATGGAACCCATGCCTCTTGCAGTGAAAGCATGGAGTCTTAACCACTGGACCACCAGGGAAGTCCAAATAAAAAGATACTGAAGGGGCCTTAAGGCAGAGCCTGGAAACAGTAAAATATCAGTAAGTGTTGTTATTATTATTATCTTTATTGTGGCGGATTTTATCACTTTCCCTAATATTGCAAGTTCCTTAAAGACAGACATCTCTGTATCCTCCATGGCATCTAAGAAGTGTCTTGCACAGAGTAAAGAATATTGGGGGAAAATGATAGATAAGTTGCCTTGAAATAAAACAGTCATCACAGAGACATATTTGGAAATGTTGTGAAGGAGTGAGCGCTCTATCCAGCCCCCTATCAGCAGTGAAGTGCTCAAGTCTTCCCCAAAGGTGGGGAGTCTCTTCTTGGCCACTCCCAGGACCTTGCTGCCAACAGCTACTCCCTGTGACTTACAAGAAGCACAACTGGGAGATTTGTCACTCGGTGGCCCTTCTGAGTAAGCATAGCACATCCAAGGAGAATTCATTTTCATAAAAAGCATCATCTGTGGATTTGTCATCATGGTAATTATATTTTATCATTCTCATTGTACCTCTTAGCATTGATGTGACTCTGAAATAGAAGGGAAAAAAGGGGGTGGGGAGGGGCTGGCTCCTGGTTTAAGGGAAAAGTGACTCAGTAGCCCTAAGCAGCCTCTTCAGAACTGGGTAGGTGTGCTGACTCATCTCCCAAAGGCTGCTCCCCTCAAGGGCCTCTCGGGAATGTGGAAACCTTCACTGCCCTGCTGGTTCTTTCAGCACACGATACTCTCCCCAATGTGATCTCATGTGCTATTTCTAAAGGGTCAAGGCTCCTGAGAAATGGTGCTTTTCTTTTGTTTTAGAATACTCTAAAGTTTTCTAAAAGATGTTCACCATTAGACGTGAGGGCTGGCAGTCACTGCCACTTGGCTGCAGATAATATTCCTGGTAACCCTACCATCATTGACTGGGCACTTAGTAAGCGCCAGGCACTGTGTTCTACTGATTATTGCTTGTAATCCTCACCACAAATCTAAGAGAAACCTGTGATTAGCTCCATTTCACAGGGGAGAAACTTCAGGCTTATAGATAATAAATAACACCTACAATCACAATCCTTGTGCGTGATGAAACTAAGATTCCAACTGGATCTAACTGCCAAGTTCAGACTCTTAACCACCGAACACTACTACCTCCTAATATGCATCCACATATTCCTCTCTTCCAAGCAGAGAACAAAAACAATCTTCTTGCATTTCCCAGGTTAAAAATACTGAGGCAGACCCTTCACAGATGGGTAAACAGCTGCAATCTCAGAAGTTTACCTGATTTCGCATAAGAAATATAAACACATTTTAAGTTTCCTGAGAATGCGTATCAGAATTAAAATTTTAAATGTTAATTTTGGAGGCAGGAAAGATAGTGTTGGAGAGTCATTCCCAACTTGCCTCTAATTATACAGCATGCAAGCACAGGCATGTGCAAAGATTCATATTTTAGCAAGGTGTGTACAAAGCGTAGTTGAAAGAGAAGACAGAAGCGGAAACCCTTATACATATTTTCCCAAGCAGATGCTGGAAAACCTGATCTGCTGTGCCTGATAGGGCAGGTAGAGCAGACTTCTGCCATCAGGTTTCCCTGGATGTATTCAGTTTGGGAAATGATAAAGCAACTCCATCCTGTCCAGAATCAGTACTGATAGATACGGTTTCGTTTCCATGTAACAACTGCCGAAACTATGCTCATACATAACACTTGCTATCTATAGGCTTTTGAAAGTAATGTATTCTTTATTGTAGAAACTCCCTAATGGTACAAGTAGAAAGAAAATAATGAGGATGAATCAAAAAGAGAAGAGAACTTGTGAAATTTTAACTTTTTCATTTTACAAGAAATTGAGCCATTTTTCTGCGAAAATTATAACACAGCAAGTCTTCTTTTCATGCTGAGCACAGTGCCAGCTGAGGAGGAAAGCAGTGGCATTATCAGGGAGGCACTGTGGCGTGGTCACCAGGCAAGATTTGCCCTGGACTAAGAGTGGTGAGCCAAGGCTGTGGTTACTAAGAAGGGTATTTGTGACTGTGCTTCAGAGCCTCCTCGGTTAAGTCCTAACCCAGGCTTCTTCCCAGATGCTGACTTTTATGCTCCAAATCCACTGAAAAGGGAAAGGATGAGTTATTGCAGGATATTTTTATTTCAAATAATTACTGAAAGGAAGAGAATTCATCAAATTTTGATCTATACAAGACCTTCAAGCAGTGCTCAAATCCACCTACCTCTTCTTGTGTATAAAATCCCTGTCAGGAGCACTGACATTTCAATGCAGAGATTCATCATAATGAATGTCCAGGGCTCCCCAAAAGAAAGAGAAGGCTGCACCCAGCAAAACTGGCACCAGGTTAAAAAACGTTCTCTCCTAACATGGCCTCAAGAAACCTAATGACTTTGCAAACTCTCGTTTCTCAGATTATTCCTAAGCAGCAAAATTGCCCCTCACTTCTACACCTATCAAGGTGGTATGAACGTAGATTACTCTAAAGCACTTTCAGTTGCTTTAGCCACTGAAAAAATTGAATCCCCTTGTATAATTATGTAAAAATATATTTGCACTGATTGGTACAGTGACAAATCCTAATTCTTTTTTTGCCATATCCTGCAGTTTGCAGGATCTTAGCTCCCTGACCAGGGACTGAACCTGCACCCTTGCCCCTGGCAGTGAAAGCTTGAAGTCCTAACCACTGGGTGGACAGGGAATTCCCTAATTCTAGTTAGCAATATTTTTGGAAGTACCCCCTGGTCTTTTGAGCACTGAATAATATTCACTTTTTATTTTAACATCTAGGGGTGCAAGGACTCCTTTGTATTCTGTCTCCAAAAGCTGTTTGCTCCCCAAACAAGGAGTTCCTTCCTGGAGAGGAAAGAGCACCCTCTAGGAAACACCTAGAAACAGTGTTTCCTAAAGTTTCATCAACAGTGAAATTCCATCTCCATTCTGCAGCAAGCAATGTGATTGCCTTTTAGCAGCTAAGGCCCAGCACTTAGGGCCTACAAGATTTACAAGGGCCAATAAAATTGTTTGAGAGCTGAGAAAAATCCATTGGCTCCAAAGTCTTTTAAATTCAAAATTGAAACTAGCACATTAGATTAAATGTTTACAAAATGTGACATATCAACTAATCACAGCAATTCAACTATTAAATAGTTACATATAAATTACATTTAATGTGAGATGTGGGTTCTTTTTAATATTTTCTACGATGAGGGACAACCTCTTAAAGTAAGAGTTAAAAGCCTATTTTTCACAGAGTTGACCTCTCTTAAAGAGTCTTCATGATCATTGACACGGTCCATCTAAGTCTTGGTGTTACTCTCCTTTTTTTTTTTTTTTTTATATATATGATCGAAGTATAGTTGACTTACAATGTTTCAGGTTTGGCATTACTCTCTTAAAGACATTAAAAACAATACTTCATGCAAAGTGCTTGGTAAAAGTTTACACATTCTCCCATTTAACTCATTTCATCTTTACAATAGTAAATTACGAAATAATGAATTAAAACGCTTGGATACAGTGGGCTTTTTGTACACCGCCCCATTTTTTTTTCGAAATACAAAATATTACAAATTCTGAACTACAAAACAGACAAAAAAGCTTCAGAATAAAAACAGATTAACAAGCACAGTGCAAATGAAAACAAACTACTAATCTGAAATGGCATATGTAGACTATCTTGATGGGGGAACAATACATAGCATGTGGCTTCAGAGTTACATATTCTGAATAGGAGCTGAGTGACCTGGAACAAGTTACTTAACCACTCTGTGCCTCAGTATCCTCAACTGTAAAATGATAAAAGAGTATTAGGTAAAGAATCACGTGCAATGCAGGAGATCTGGGTTCGTTCCCTAGGTCAGGAAGATCCCCTGGAGAAGGGAATGGCTACCCACTCCAGTATCCTTCCCTGGAGAACTCCATGGACAGAGGAGCCTGGCGGGCTACAGTCCATGGAGTCACAGAGTCTGACACTACTGAGCGAACACGTTCACTTTACCTCACAGAGTTATTGTGATGTTTGAGTTCATAGATATGAAATACTTAGAATATAGCTTGGCCCGTCGTAAGAGGTAACAAATGCCAGCAATCAGTTATTATTTAGCAAAACCATACCAATCTTTGATTCTCAAAAATAAAACAATTTAAGATATTGAATAAATTAACTCTTACCATAGCTGAAAACATCTACAAAAACAGTCATTCATCTTTTATTTTGAAACTCTATTTGAAAATAACTTCAAACTCAGAATTATTAACATTTTATTCATTCACCTTATCATTTGCCCAGCAGATCACTGCAAATCTGTGTCCCTACTTCTTATTCATAACTTATGATGTATGTGTTTTCTTTTGATGTGCAACAAATCACAAGTTTGGTGGTTCAAAACCATACCTTTTTATAAGATCACATAAATCTGTTTATAAGATTCTGACCTTTTATAAGGTCAGAAGTCTGAGCACAGCATGACCAGACTCTCTGCTCAGAGCTTACATGACTGAAATGAAGGTCATGGCTAGGCTGAGTTTCTTTCAGGGACTCCTTTCTCTGTTGCCTGTCAAATTTAGATCCTTGAAGCTGTAGGACTGAGGTCTCCATTTCTTTGCTGGTGTCAAGTGTGGGCCACTCTCAGCTCCTCCAAGTCACCCACCCTCTCTGCAACGTGACCCCATCCATCTCCAAAGCAGCAATGGAGAATCTCCCTCATGACAATCGTTCTCAAGTTTTGGATCTTTCTCCCAAGAAAGGGCCCAGGTCCTTATAAGCCCTCGCCTGATGAGTTGATTAGGTCAGTCTCACTCAGGATAATGTCTCTCTTTCTTAAAGTTAACTGGTTTGGGACCTCAATTAAGCCTGCAAAACCCCTTTACAGCAGCACCTGGATTATTGTTTGAATAACTGGGAGAAGGTGGAAATTTGGGGGATCATCTCAGGATTCCACCTACCACATATGATGAGATACTTTATAAGCATGTATTTTAGCCTGCTAGGGCTGCCACAGCAGAATATCACAGACAGAATGGCTTAAACAACAAAAATTTATTTATTTTTTTTACAGTTCTGGAGGCTGAAAGTCCCAGATCAAGGAGTCAGAAGGTCTGGTTTTTCCTGAGGCCCTTCTCCGTGGCTTGAAGATGGCCACCTTCTTACTGTGTCCTCACAGGGTCTGATGTCTCTCTCTTTCTCCTTTTAAGGACACAAGTTACACAGATTAGGTTTCTAGCATATGAATTTGGGGGGAAGGGGCAAGACACAATTTGGTCCTTATCTGTCTAATAACAAAACTAAGAGCTAATATTTGAGCTATTTGAGCTACTAAACAGGTATTATGCTAAACATTTTTGATAAGCATCTTATTAAATATAAATTATTAGATTAAATAATGCATTAGTATAACTATTATATAAAATCCCAGCTTTGTCAAAATATATCCTATATTCTTGATTAGAAATTGTATCTGATTTTTAGACCTGATTTTTAGAGTTCTCTGTCTCTACTATATTACATTCTGAGGACAGTTTTTCATTCACTGATCAAATTTTACTGATTACCTATGAGCTTGGTTCAAAGGCACAAAGATGGGAGTAATTAACAATCCTCCTCTCAGAGAGCATAGGCTAGAATGGGGACATGCATGTCTCCATTTTGAAATATCTCATATTAAGAGTTTCAATTGTATTTATAGACCCATTCTGCACATGTAAGTTCTTATGAAAGCTGAGGCAATAAAAATTAAAATAATAATTTCAAGAAAGAGGAAAATCTTCTGGTTATTTGGTTTTACATTACCTTCCTGAACTGCATCAACCCTAACTGTGGACTTCCCAGGTGGCACAAATGGTAAAGAACCAGCCTGCCAATGCAGGGGATATAAGAGACGTGATATAATCACCAATCCCTGGGTGGGGAAGATCCCCTGGAGAAGGAAATGGCAACCCACTCCAGTAAGGTTGCCTGGAGAATTCCATGGACGGAGGAGCCTGGTGGGCTACAGTCCATGGGGTTGCACAGAGTCAGACACGACTGCAGAGGCTTAGCGCTGCACAAACCTAACTGCACAGCAACATGTTCTTTTATATGTGGCTTTAGACTGAATTTTCTGAAATTGAAAAAAAGCCAGCTGGGATTTGAAAGTGAGGAGTGATTATAACACAAAAGTCCAACACTTGACTGGGTGAAAGTGCCTAAAATTCCACTCAAATTACTCAAGAAAAAAAAAATTCTATTAATAAAAAGCTTTTTCTTACTGCCCAACCCATTTCATGCTGCTAACACTGAACTCCAAAAATCACTGCAGATGGTGACTGCAGCCATGAAATTAAAAGACGCTTGCTCCTTGGAAGAAAAGCTATGACAAATCAAGACAGTGTATTAAAAAGCAGAGACATTATTTTGCTGACAAGGGTCCACATAGTCAAAGCTATGATTTTTCCAGTAGTCATGTACAGATGTGACAGTTGGACCATAAAGAAGGCTGAGCGCCAAAGAAATTATGCTTTCGAATTGTGGTGCTGGAGGAGATTTTTTGAGAGTCCCTTGGACGGCAAGAAGGTCAAACCAATCAATCCTAAAGGAAATCAACTCTGAATATTCAATGGAAAGACTGATGCTGAAGGTCCAATACTTTGGCCACCTGATACAAAGAACTGACTCATTGGAAAAGACCCTGATGCTGGGAAAGATTGAGGACAGGAGGAGAAGGGGTGGGGGACGCGGAGACAGAGGATGAGATGCTCAGATAGCATCACCGACTCAGAGGACATGTGTTTGAGTAAACTCTGGGAGATTGTGAAGGACAGGGAAGCCTGGCGTGCTGCCGTCCATGGGCTCCCAAAGAGTCAGACACGACTTAGTGACTGAACAACACTGAGACCTTTCCACCTACAGAAGGCAAAGGCAGCATTTGCAGGTGGAAGGAGCTCTCCAGATTGGTAGGCCCATTGCCTCTCAGTTGTGGGCCGAGTGCAATGATTACACTCAGGCAAGAATAGTCTTCCCGCCCCAGCCCTCCTTCCCCAGCAAGGTAAGGGATTCATGGGCCGGGTGCTGAGCTCTGCAACCCCCTCCCTGGTTCATCATCCGTTCCCTCCAGCCTTCTACGGGAGCGTGGACTAGGCGGACCCCGCGAGGCCCCCTGCCCGGCCCCTGGTCCCCTGCTCCCAGCCCGGCCCAGGCCCCGCCTCGCCACGAGCAGCCGCGGGCCAATAAATGGCTTCTGGGCCCCACACGCCTGGCCAGCTCAGCCACAGCTCTATTCGCGCTGGCTCTTCCCCCTATTCCCAACCCCTCAACTCCCACCAGTGAGCCCTCCACCCATGGAGGAGGAGAAGACGTACCTGGAGCTCTACTTGGACCAGTGCTCTGCCCAGGTGAGCCTGGAAGCCGCTGCCACTGTCCCAGAGTCAGGGCCCACGTCCCGCGCACCCAGGAGTCTGCCTTTATTTTATCTCTAGTAAAACTCCTAGCGACCCTAGGAGGTGGGCTTCATTATCCCCACCGCTCAGTTGAAAAACCAGAAGGTTGGAGAGATGAATTAACTTACTAAAGGTTGCTGGTCCAGTGTGGATACAAATTGGAGACACCTGTGGCTTCTTTCAGTTTGTGATTCTTACATTTTGAGTTTTTGCTTTTTAATCTAAAAACTGTAGAACACAGAGGAAGGAGTCCTCAAAAAGAAAAACAAGGGACTTCCCTGTTGGTTCAGTGGTTAAAACTCTTAGGGCCCTGGGTTTCCATCACCGCTAAGGAAATTAAGATCATGTGGCCGAGCCAAAAACAAGTGAAAAAGCAAGAGAGCAACTTGTAGAGGGGGTGGTGGTGGTTGGGGGGTGATTAAATAGACCAGTGATTAGCAGTGAAGTAGAAATAGTGAAGTCCCACAGCATTTAACATTGCAAAGGAGAGCCCAAGCTGGGAAGATTCCGTGAAAGATGAGTTAACGGCTCTGTAAAGACAGTTTAACAAAAAGCTTCTTCAGGTATAAGGCTATACTGTGTATACTTAGGGAATACTCTGTAAGCTTATTCTCTAAGTGTATCCCTATAAGTAAACTCAGACAGGAGGCTGTCAGGGTTCCACTGACATAAAACATCCCTCTTCAATATCTCGTTGCCATTGCCTCAAATTCCTTGTTGAAGTTCAGTTCTTTGGGTGGGAGTTTTGCTTTCTGCTAAAATGCCACAATGGGAAAAAGGAGGGGAGTCACCGATGTTGCAGACATTAGTGCTTTAGTGTAAATCGGCTGATGGAATCTTTCTGGCTAGAACAGAAGAGGCCACGGAAACAATGGAGAGGAATCTGGGCCGCTGTCCCCACCTCACTTTCCCTAGGGCCCACCTGTGGGGTGGGGGTGGAGGGAGATAGGGGCTAATAACATAATTCAAAATGAAATAAGGTCAAATCTTATTTTAAGAGAATAACTGCATTCTTCTAAGTGTTTTTGTCTAACATTTAGTCACCGCTGCCATCTGCTGGACTTGTGGTAACAGCACTATCAATAGGATCTGAAAGTGAAAGAGTAAAAGTGAAAGTCGCTCAGTCCTGCTGACTCTTTGCGACCCCATGGCCTATACAGTCCATGGAATTCTCTAGGCCAGGAAACTGGAGTGGGTAGCCTTTCCCTTCTCCAGGGGATCTTCCCAGCCCAGGGATCGAACCCAGGTCTACCCACATTGCAGGCAGATTCTTTACCAGCTGAGCCACAAGGGAAGCCCAAGAATATTGGAGTGGGTAGCCTATCCCTTTTCCGGCAGATCTTCACCCAGGAATCAAACCAGGGTTTCCTGCTTTGCAGGCGGATTCTTTACAACTGAGCTATCAGGGAAGCCCCATAAAATGCAAAGAGGGCCACAGAAGCCACAGGCCGACGAGGATGGGATTCGAACCCACGTGTGCAGAGCACAATGGATTAGCAGTCCATCGCCTTAACCACTCGGCCACCTCGTCCCAGTAGGATCTAGCCAGACTTCTTATGGGCTTCCCTGGTGGCTCAGATGGTAAAGAATCTGACTATAATGCAGGAGACCCAGGTTCCATCACTGGGTTGAGAAGACACTCTGGAGGAGGGCATGTCAATCCACTTCAGTATCCTTGCCTGGAGAATCCCATGGACAGAGGAGTCTGGTGGGCTGCAGTCTATAGGTTCTCACAGAGTCAGACACAACTAAAGTGACTTAGTACACAGCACACACAGATTATATATATATATATATATACATATATATGTATATATATATTCTTCCCATGTGGCACAGTGGTAAAGAATATGAGTTCCATCTCTGGGTCAGGAAGATCCCCTGGAGTAGGAAATGGCAACCCACTCCAGTACTCTTGCCTGGAAAATTCTATGGACAGAAGAGCCTGGCGGGCTACAGTCTATAGGGTTGCGAAGAGCCGGACACGACTGAGCACACACTTATAGCCAGACATATTAGCTGAGATAACTGTCATGGAGAAGACACAGCACGAGGCATTCATGACTGTTCAATTGTTAGAAGTAAGACCTCCTGACAGGTGAGGTTATCCTGCCAGCTAGTGGTCAAAATATAGAATCCAGGCATGCAACTTGGGTGACGTGGGTGGTAATGCGTACCAACAATTTTTTTCCATAACAAAGGCCATGAGTTTTATATTAGCTGTTTCCCTCAGTTGCATACCTCATTCCCTCGGTTGATGATAATGGAAGTTGATCAGCCTTCCCTGGGCTGGAAATACAATACATTGATTTAAACCAGTCTTTCCATTTAAATTTCAATAACTTTCCCCCTATGCACATAAATGGAATGATTTCTTATCTCTCCTTTGACTAGAAGGAATAAAGATGAGTCCTTTGTGGAGGCTTGATTAGCACTCAAGGCTGTATCCTCAGCTTCCTTCATTTACTGCTCTTCTCTTTAAAATATGATTTTAAAACAAAAAAAAAAAAAAAAAACACCTTTAAGTCAACTTAAGTTTATAATCAACTTAGGGAGTACAGAAAAATCTGTACTTTTCAAAATACAGATTTAAAGCATGATTGCCAACTTACCTGAATTACAGAAGTGGATTTACAGTAGTAACTTACTACAAATCTAACCAAAGAAAAATGTTTTATGAAACATGCCTTTTCTGTATTTTAAGATACACTTTCCTGTTTTCAGGAAGTGTGTTGTAACCCTAGAGTAGAACTTTAAGGAGACTTTGTGGAAAGGGCAGGGTGTGAATATAAACTATCTGAACAGCCTCCTCCTGAACACACTGCCTGCCAGCCAAGGGGGCATCCTTTGGGTGTGACATGATGTTCTGTCTGTTGTGTTTTGTCTCTTCTGGGAATGGCCTAGGATGCCCTTACCCCATCCAGATCACCCCTGCTGAGCCCAGCTGTGCCTTATGATGTGGACATGCTTACTTCATCCAATCCAGAGACTGCGTTTAATCCCCAGCTTGAAGAAGTCACAGAAACATCTGGCAGTTTCTCAGCTGTGGATCTGAGCTTCTTACTGGATGAGCTCTCCCAAGAAAAGAAAGACCAGACTGTCATTAGGAGCAAGCATGAAATTGAAGAAAACTGTAGAACTCAAAGTCAGCAAACTAGGTTGCCCTTACCCAGCCAGCTGGACACTGGCCTGGCCTTAGACAGCAGCAGTGGGTCAAGTTCCCATTCACATCTGCACCCTGCTGATGGTAACTCAGCCCAGCCCTCTCCTGAGAAACCACACTCCTTGCCTCTGGCGTCCATAACTCCTATGACACCAATGGCCCCTATTTCAGAATGTTCTGGAATTGTGCCTCAACTACAGTAAGTTGCTATTGTTTTAAATGAGTAATGCTTCTGAGTATAGATTTTGCATTCTTGAATGGGATCATAATAGTGTAGGGAAGAGAATTTCAGATCTCAGTATCCTTTGTTTTATCAGCTCTTAATGGACTTGGTTTTAGACTGTTTACCTGAAAAATGAGCACTAACTCTTGATCTCCTAAGCGGGAGTTGAGGGTTAGTCTACATATTCCTGAAGGATTGTATTATTTACACTAAAGCACTTTAGTTGTTGTAAATTGTGGTTGGAGTTGGAATAACACAAAGGATTAAAAAAATGTAAAACTGAATTTGATTTGCAAGTTGATTTGATGTTGTGCTTTCTGTTTTGAGGCTTTTTGAAAAAGATCTAAAACTTAATTTTAGTCAGTCATGAAATTTTAGAAAAAGCTATTTTAGTCCTTTAGGATTTTTACAACATACTAAGGACTGTGTAACTATATATTTCACATTTAGAATAATTCTCCCCCTAGGAAGTCACCTAAACCTATAAAATGAGGAAATTCATAGGTTTTTATTATTTTTTACTTTTTAAATCTGATATAACTTAGGTTGACTTATTTCTTTAGGAACATAGTTTCCACTGTAAACCTGGCCTGTAAATTGGATCTGAAGAAAATAGCTTTGCATGCAAAAAATGCAGAATATAACCCAAAGGTAAGATTTCTCAGTAATTTTTTCAATAATTAGGTTCTATGTAGATGTTCTTTCCTTCATAGGATCATGATACTGACTCATTCGTTTGTTAATTTTTTTTCATTTATTTTTATTAGTTGGAGGCTAATTACTTTACAATATTGTAGTGGTTTTTGTCATACATTGATATGAATCAGCCATGGATTTACATGTGTTCCCCATCCCAATCCCCCCTCCCGCCTCCCTCCCCATCCCATCCCTCTGGGTCTTCCCAGTGCACCAGGCCTGAGCACTTGTCTCATGCATCCAACCTGGGCTGGTGATCTGTTTCACCCTATTTTTAAGAAAGAAAAAATGTTTGGTGAAAGACTTTTGGCAACTTGAAAGTTTAACTGCCTCATTCTCTGTTTTGAACTTATAAAAATAATCTCATTTTCCATGTTGAATACTTATTAAGCAGTTCTAAACATTAAGAGCTTTTCCTTGTTATTCAGAAAAACCTTTCAGTATGACTGTTTTCAGCCTGACTATGGAAATGCTAACTTTCTTACAATGTCATCATATTCATGGAAATAATTTTTTCTAATTGTTGTCCCGTTTAGCTGACACATGTATTTTTTCACTTATAGTTTCTATTACCTGGGAAATCTCAATTGTATAAAGTGCAAAATTGAAGTGTATGATTCTGGCTTTAATAAAATCTATTTTATTAAATTCTATCTTATCTATTAAAATCAAAGTTTAATAAAATCTATTCTTTTTTGTGTCTTTCCAAGGCCAGGCATCCCATTTTCAGTGGTCTGTTTACCTAGGATTTGTTAATTCAATCAACATTAAATGATTAGTTAAATTACTTAGTACCAAGATGAGTAAGGCCTGGTGCCTACTGGGGAAAAGTTCACTGCCTTGGGTAGTGGAGGATTTAAGGAGTTAGATGAGAAAGGCCATATTAGTCAGAACCCAGAGGACCTTGCCAACATCAACTATTTATGGATAAAGTCTTTGTTTTTCCTGTTGTGGTAGTAGTGCTATTGACATCTGAATTTAAATATTACCTGAATATTACCTAGTGCAACAAAGCTTTCCTATTTATCTTTTGTGTTGCTGGCTATTATGAGGACAGAAACCCATTGAGGGGCTAGGACTTTTAAGGATGTAGCTATGATTAACTACACAATTGAGCAATCAACATTTTGAGCCTATTTTATTCTCTACTGTCTTCAGCTCTCCTCTCAATTTGGTGCATAGGATTTGTCCATACTTAGACTTGACAGATGGAAAAATTCTGGTTTGGCATTTCAGATGTCTTAAGAATTTAACAAAATGAATATGAGGTGAGAGTGCCACTTTTTAGTAAACACCTGGAAAACATTAATAGGCCTCGGTCAGTTGTGTGTAGCGCTGACTGAGGGTTCTTTTTACTGCCGGCACTTCAAATGCAATAAGACCTGTAAAGCTTTAGCATAGGGTCTGAAACATAACAGGTACTCAAATTTTACCTTTACTATTACTATTCTTACCTTTTAGAATCATGTACATTTTAGAACCATGATCATTTTCTTAACCTTAAGGTAGGAGAATAGACCCAGACATTTTTTAGTTTTCCCACTAAATTTCAATTTATTCAACACTTTCCATGTCCAGCTCACTCTTGCAACTGGAATAGTGCTAACCCTTCAGTTCAGTTCAGTTGCTCAGTCACGTCTGACTCTTTGCAACCCCATGGACTGTAGCATGCCAGGCTTCCCTGTCCATCACCAACTCCCGGAGCTTATTCAAACTCAGGTCCATCGAGTCAGTGATGCCTTCCAACCATCTCATCCTCTGTCGTCCGCTTCTCCTCCTACCTTCAATCTTTCCCAGCATCAGAGTTTCTTCTAATGAGTCAGTTCTTTGCATCAGATGGCCAAAGTATTGGAGTTTCAGCTTCAGCAGGTGTTAACCCCCAGTGGAGGTTAGTTGGTCTTTTGGCTTCTGTCTTTAGAGGTTTGCCGCTGTCATAATGAGGATCCGAGAGCCCAGGACTACAGCCCTCATATTTAGCTCTGGGAAAATGGTCTGCACAGGAGCCAAAAGGTAAGAGAAGCCACCCTCCTCCAAAACCAGACAAACAATTCAGCATGTGAAACAAGGAAGGATGGCATTAACATTCTAAAACACATAGTAGATGCACAATACTTTGCTGAAGAGTTAAATTCATGAAATGCGAAGTTAGGGGTTAAACACATTCAGCCTCATAACACTGACATATCCCACTTTACAGTCTCCCATCGTGAAGGGGACTTCACTAGGCTATTACAACTTGTTTCTAAGGTAATATTTAAAATGAAAAAAAGAAAAGCTATAGTAGTAGTAAAGCCTGTTATAAATCTGGGGAAGTAGTTCTTGTGTATTTTCCTCATTGCAGGCAGATACATGGATAGAACTTTTCAAAGGAGGGAAATTAGACATTTCTTGCCCATTAGCTTGAGCATTCACTCAGGAGGGATCTCTTAAAAGGCTTCTCTTTCCTGGACCTCACGCCGAGGTAGCCCTGTGCTGATGGAGTCCCTCTAGGTGTTAGTAGATGAGTAGTAAATTGTCCTCCTGAAAGGGTGTACCAATTTTCTTCAATGAACACTGAGTGTTAATATTCTTTATATTTGTCCAATTTATTGGCAAAAGTTGCTTTGTTTTAATTATGTTTCTTTTTATTTACTAGTGAGACTAAATTTTCATAAGGATATAAACTGTCTACTGTATCTTTTGCCCAATATTCTATGGAGATATTTATCTTTTGGTATTTAAGTATTTTTGCCATTTTGTACTATAAGTATTTCTCCCATATTAATGTTAGTGATTTTTTTGTTTTTTTTATACACAATTTAATTTTGTGTGTTTATGGTTAGTCTATCCAATCTTTCTCTTTATGGCTTCAGTGTTTGGCTTCACGCTTAGGATGGCATTCCCCACATGTAAGTATTGATCTCCATGTGTTTTTCTTGTTTCTTTCAAGTCTTGCTTTGTATTGAAGAGAGGAAATTAATGTTTTGATTCATCTAGAGCCTTCTCTGGGTGAAGGAAATGTTCTTTATCTGTACTGTCCAGTGTTTTAGCCTCTCGTCACATGTGGCTACTGAGAACTTGAAATATGGTTAATACCACAGAGAAATTGAACTTTTTTATTTTGTTTTAAAATTAACACAAATTTAAATAGCCACACGTAACTGGTAGCCACCATATTGGGCACAGCAAGTCTAGAATTTCATTTCAATATTTTCAAATGGCTAGTTAATGTCCCAATACATTTATCAAAGAATCCATTTTATCTATTTCTCCCCCACCTGTTTTTGCATGTTCTTTACCTGTGTCCAAGTAAGTTTCTGGACTTTCTCTTCTGTTGATCTGTGTATCCTCTGATCTAGAAATTTCCATTTTGAAGTCATTTTTGGACAGCTCTGCAAAGATGTTCATTTCAGCATTGTTCAAAATGGGAGCAGAGGGAACAAATATCTAGGAAGATAGTTTTGATTCAATCAAAAATAAAATTATTTAGCCACATGTAGTATTAGTAGTCACATATTGAGGTTGTTAAGTTTTGGATTGAGAGTTGTGAAAGTTTGGTTAGTATAAGGGATATAGAATTATCTCCAAAAATGTATCCCAGTGCAGTTTCTTTAGTTGTAATAACCAGAGTTTACAGAGTGAGGGATACCTGTCTTTTCACAGAAAAGTGCAGAAGGGCTAAATTTATCAGTGGTAATCACCACTGGTGTTAAAATTTCAAGGTTCCTAACCTAGTTTCGAGTGTTTGTACAAGAACATATATGTAAACTTTAACTGTTAGTTGTTTGAATGGGAATTTCTGTGTGATACAAGAAACTATAGGGCTATGAAAATTCTTGAAATTTGACCTTATAAATATTAGCACTGTAGGAAATGTAATGGGTCAGTTAGGTGAAATATATTTTTTAAAAATGGGAGCCACTTATTTCACTTCTGCTATGGGGACATGGCCCTGCTAGGGACATTTCAGGAGTTGGAAAAGGATGTGGAGAATCAACATGAAGTGAGGTGATGTGAAAATAGGACCATGGTGTGAGAGATCTAGAATAGAAGGAAGCTCTCCCAGTCCCTTTGGTCCAGGCAAGTAAATTCAATCTGGCTTTTCTTTAATGTGCTTTCTGATTTTCAACTTAAGGATAGGGATAAAGCATAACAGAGGGTAGAATTTGTAGGTTTTACTTACCAGGGCTTGGCCCTGTTTGGCAACCCCTGCTACTCATTGTTTTTATTTTGGTAGTGACTGTAGTGACCACTGAAAGAAAAAGCCCCAAATCTCAGGATTTCACATTCTCTGCCATAGATTTAAGGACAGAGCTGGACAAATAGTTAGAAGAACATAGCCACACAGTTGGGTGAATTTATTTCTTTCTCATTTTGAGCATGAGTTGAATGACAGTTGTGTAAGAAAGTCTAAACAAAACTGGACAGATTTTTAGGTATTTTTATGACTCTCTTTATAAGTATATAACTTGCCCCATAAAGATCCAAGTCCTGACATCCTATCTATACCACTCAGATGGCTCATATCTTACTTTTTTTCATGTTGACATTTTTTGTATGCACGTGTCCTTATTTTTGCTGCTGCTGTTTTCATCTAAATGGCACACACTTTTAGACCACATGGATGCTTCTAGCACCTTAATGAGCACCACAGTCACTGCTGGGCTTGTTACAACATAGATTGCTGGGCCCCACCCAGAGCTGAGGTAGGACCTAGGACTTGGCATTTCTAGCAAGTTCTCAGGTGACCATACTGCTGCTGACCTGAAGATACCTTTTGAGAACCGGTGGAAATTGTTAATTTTATCTAATAGCACTTAAAACAAGTAAAAGAAAAAAATTGTATGTAAAAGATGGCTAGGAAGACACAAATGTGTTTGTGATTCAGTTCAACAACTGTCCATTGTACCAAACCCTTTTCTAGGTGCTAGGGACAGTAGTAGGGGAGGTGGGTCCTTCTCCTCAAAGTCTGCAGCTTCCTCGTATACAGTGAATGATAAACATGGTACAGATGCTAAAAATAAAATCAGAGAAGTGTCTGAATATAGCCCAACTTGTCAGCAGTCACAGTGATTAAGACATCTTTAATGTCTTGCCCCTCCCCAGCGAAGAGCAGTCTCGACTTGCAGCAAGAAAATACGCTCGTGTGGTGCAGAAGCTGGGCTTTCCTGCCAGATTCCTCGATTTTACAATTCAGAACATGGTTGGAAGCTGTGATGTGAGATTTCCTATCAGTCTGGAAGGTTTGGTGCTAACCCATCAGCAGTTCAGTAGGTATGATTGTGTAGCTTCACTTTGAGTTTACCAAAATATTAAAATTCTATTTGGGTTGCTTATATAATATACCTTTCAGAGAAAGTGTACATTATTTTTAAGCCACAATGAGTGAAAGGGTGAAGTTGCTGTACCTAAGTCCTCATCGGTTACCGTATGTGTCTAATCTTCTGAAATGGTGGTTCTCAAAACTAAATCGCATAGCTATCACCTGGATGGCTTATCAACACACATTCCCGCCTGGGCTGCAGTCCCCAGAGATTCTGCTTGACTCTGCATTTCTAACAAGCTCACAGGTGATGCCATTGCAGCTAGCCAGAGGCCCACACGTTGAGACTCACTGATGTATAGATTTCTAAAAAAAAGTCACACCTGGCTGGGGGCAGTGGCAATGGCAGGAAGAGAAAGGGTATGATACAGACTAGGTAAGTAGGAAGGGCTCACAGCCAGTGAGGGGAAAAGGGGCTGGAGAGAAGATTTTAAAATAATATTATAATAATAATGAATGGCTGTAGCATATTTTATGAAGGCAATCCTATCTAGTTTTTGTCCTACTGAGTTTGTTTGAGAGTTTTCTTTTCCTATGTGTGGCTATAGCACCCACCACAGCTTCTTTCATGGATTCATATTTCCTGGGGAGTATCTCTAGCCTGCTTGGCTTCTTCAAACGAAACTTCCCATCTCAACAGCAAATGCTCCTCCTCCAGCTGCTTCTGTGCTTCTCACAGCCTGCTCAGGCCCTCAGAAAGTGGTGATGGAGGGTGACCGACAAACACTAAATCCCACCACCCCTTAGGCCAGGGCACTTGAACTGGCTTAGCATCACAGATGTTCTTAAATTCTTGTGATCTAACTTGAACTGAAGTCCTTTCACTCTGCTTTTCCTTCCCTTTGCCTTTGAGCAATCATTCTGTTTAATAATAGAGAGGGATCATAGAGCTGTGTTTTCTTTAACGTTTGTTAATTCTCCATTGAGATATGACCTAAACTGAAGTTAAAAACTGCCTTGTTTTTCCCTAACTTTCAAAAAATTTTTGTTCATTCTAAGATTTAGCTTTTATGATACTCTTTAAGCAATATCTTGACCTTGATTGTATTTTCATTTTTTCCTCTGCCTCAATTTTTTCAGCATATGTTTATTAAGTGCCTATGAGGTACCCTTTGACTTCACTGAGAAGCATCCCATGGAAGATGTATTGCCTCTTTATGTGTCCTTTTCTTCCTTCAATCTTGGAATGACTCATAGATTCATAGTAAAAGCTTCATTTTTAAGAGTCTCTGAACACATACTCTATCTTATCTTCTAGATCCTCAACCTTGGACCTCCTGTCTATCTTTCTCTGAGACAGTTTTTAATGAACATGTGAAAGATGTCTGCCCAATTTTGAGGTACATGTCTGTATTAGTCTTGGCATTCCCCTTTCTAGCCACTTAGGGCTCTGAAATGATGTGTGCAATTCCTCCCAAATTTCATTTCTTTTTCACCAAGATTGTCGTCTTTGTAGGTCAAATTTAAATCTGGAGTGGGAGTGCCCCCTTGTCAGTACTTCTACCTCTGAAAAATGAAACTGCAGAAGGGCAAAACGAGAATTCATCTGATGCACTGCTTTTAGTCACTTGGAGTGGATCCATCACTGTTTCCCCCTCCTCATGAGCCACTTTAGTGATCTCACTCATCTTTTTTTTTTTCTATTTCTGCTTTATTTATTTATTTATTTATTCATTTATTTTTATTAGTTGGAGGCTAATTACTTTACAATATTGTAGTGGTTTTTGCCATACATTGACATGAATCAGCCATGAATTTACATGTGTTCCCCATCCCGATCCCCCCTCCCGCCTCCCTCCCCATCCCATCCCTCTGGGTCTTCCCAGTGCACCAGCCCTGAGCACTTGTCTCATGCATCCAACCTGGGCTGGTGATCTGTTTCACTCTTGATAGTATACTTGTTTCAATGTTATTCTCTCAGAACATCCCACCCTCGCCTTCTCCCACAGAGTCCCAAAGTCTGTTCTGTACATCTGTGTCTCTTTCTGTTTTGCATATTGGGTTATCGTTACCATCTTTTTAAATTCCATATATATGTGTTAGTATACTGTATTGGTCTTTATATTTCTGGCTTACTTCACTCTGTATAATGGGCTCCAGTTTCATCCACCTCATTAGAACTGATTCAAATGAATTCTTTCTAATGACTGAGTAATATTCCATTGTGTATATGTACCATATCTTCCTTATCCATTCGTCTGCTGATGGGCATCTAGGTTGCTTCCATGTCCTGGCTATTATAAACAGTGCTGCGATGAACACTGGGGTGCACGTGTCTCTTTCAGATCTGGTTTCCTCAGTGTGTATGCCCAGGAGTGGTATTGCTGGGTCATATGGCAGTTCTATTTCCAGTTTTTTAAGGAATCTCCACACTGTTCTCACACTCCACACTCACTCATCTTTTTAAAAAATTTGGCCAGATACTCTCACAGATATCTCTTTCCAGTCTCACTTTTGCCTCCCCCAAAATGCCCTCCATCCTTAGCTTATGGATTACAACTCCAGTGTGTATTTGTGACATTGGGGCATTAAAATACCTTTTTCTCAGCAGATTTGTATCTTTAAAATGAAGACTTTCTTTAATTGCCTGTAACCCTGTGGGGGAACCATGGCAATATATCACTTATAATTGTCAAGTCAAGTTTGCTTTATGTTAAAACTTCAAGTTCATTTAATTCCCCTGATTCTACAAATATGTATATCAGCATCTGATAATATGCGTCTCACTTGTTACTGGGTACCTTCTCCATCAGTCTTTCTATGCCATAATTGTTTTCCACTTTCCCTGAGCAATTTTTTTCCCTTCCGTTCAGTTTTTATTGGGTTGGCCCAAAAGTTTGTTCCATCTCATGGACAAATCCGAACGAAATTTTTGGCCAATCCAATAAATGCAGCCCTGGGCCCTTGCAGTTATGGAACCACTATTTAAAAAGGAAAACAGAGAAACCAAAGACAATAATGAAATGTAACTATGAAGGTGTAACTGTGAAGGTGAACACCTCTTGGCGTGTTTTGGTACCATCAATTAGGATACTTAATGTAACTGGGGAAGGGCTGAAGATAAGGAAGACTTCTTAAGGCAAGTGACATTTAAACTGAGATTTGAATGAGCAGGTTTGGTCCAAGAGATTGGCAGCTATTTGTTGTTTTCAATCTTCATGAAATGTTCTCCATCTCTCACCAAAACCTCTTTTCTTTCTGTCTCAGTCTTCTTTTGAAATGAAGTAGAGAGTAAATAAAATGAAGTAAATCTCTAGTTGGGAGTTCATCATGCTAGTACCTTAAAATCCTGGTTCTGAAGCTAAAAACAGTTCACCATGATTTACATACCGAAGACTTTTTTTGTATATATATGTATGTATCTGTTTTTTATTGAGGTACAGTTGATTTACAATATTAGTTTCAGATGTACAACATAGTGATTCAAATTTTTATAGATTATACATTTAATATTATTATAAAATATTGGCTATATTCCCTGTACTGTGTAATATATCCATGTAGCTTATTTCTTTTTAAATGATAGCAATTTGCACCTCTCAATCTCTTCTTTCTTCTTCTCCCTTCTCTCTCTCCCCACTGGTAACCAATAGTTCGGTCTCTGTATCTGTGATTCTGTTCTTTTTTGTTACATTCACTAGTTTGTTGTATTTTTTAGATTCCATGTATAAATGACATCATACAGTATTTGTCTTTGCCTTATTTCACTTAGCATAATACCCTCCAAGTCCATACATGTTGTCGCAAATGGCAAAATTTTATTCTTTTTTGTGGCTGGGTAGTATTCCACTGTGTATATATATCACATCATCTTTATCCATTCATCTGTTGATGGACACTCACATTGTTGCCATACCTTGCCTATTGTAAATAATGCTGCTCTGAACTTTGGGGTGTATGTATCTTTCTGAATGTTTTCATTTTCTCTGGATATATACCCAGGAGTGGAACTGCTGAATCATATGGTAGTTTTATTTTTAATTTTTTAGAATGTATTTATTTTATTGCATTGGGTCTTAGTTGAAGCACACAGGCTCTTCTGTGCATCACTTGGGATCTTTCATGCAGCCCATGGACTCTCTAGTTGTATCACTTGGACCCAGTAGTTGCTGCTCACTGGTTTAATTGCTCTGCAGCATATAGGATCTTAGGTCCCTGACTGGAGATAGAACCCTCTTCCCCTGCATTGCAAGGCAGATACTTAACCACTGAACCACCAGGAAAGGCCCTAGTCAATTTATGATTTAAGGTAATTATTGATACGTATGTTCTTACCTGGGGTTTCCCTGGTGGCTCAGATGGTAAAGTGTCTGCCTGCAATCCAGGAAACCCAGGTTCAATCCCTGGGTGAGGAAAATCCCCTGGAGAAGGAAATGGCAACCCACTCCAGTACTCTTGCCTGGAAAATCCCATGGTCGGAGGAGCCTGATAGGTTACAGTCCATGGGGTTGCAAAGAGTTGGACAGGACTGAGCAACTTCACTTTCACTTTCATGTTCTTACTGCCAGTTTTTTAGTTGCTTGGGGGGTTGTTTTTGTAGGTCTTTCTGTTCCTTTCTTCCTTTTGTTCTCTTCCCTTCTGATTTGATGACTATCCTTAATGTTATGTTTGGATTTCTTTCTCTCTTTTTTTTTAAATTTCATTTTTAGCTGTGCTGGGTCTTCATTACTATGTGCAGGCTTTATGTAGCTGTGGCAATCTAGAAGCTATTCTCCAGTTGCAGTGTGCATTCTTCTCATGGGCGGTGGCTTCTGTTGTTGCAGAGCCGGGGTTCTAGGGCATGAGTTCCGTAGTCGTGGTACACGGACTTTGTTGCTCGAGGCATGTGGGAACCTCCCAGACCAGGGATCAAACCGGTGTTCCTTGCATTAGCAGGCAGATTCCCAGCCACTGGACCACCAGGAAAGCCCTTTCTCTTTGTGTATATGTATTATTAGATTGTTGGTCTGTTGGTCTGTGGTTACCATAAATGAAGTTTATATATAGTAATCTGTATGTGTGTGTGTGTGTGTGTATACACATAATTAAGTTGCTGATCTCTTAAGTTCAAAGGCATTTTAAGAAACCTGAATATTTACTCCCCACCCCATGATTACTGTTTTTGATATCATTCTTTTTCTTTTTTGAATTCCCTAACTGCTTATTGTAGATATAGATGATTTTACTCCTTTTGTCTTTTAACTTTCCTGCTAGCTTTGTTATTTACTACCTTTACTGTGCATTATTGGCCTTTACCTGAGCTTTTTCCTTCTCTAATTTTCACATTTCTAGTTGTAGCTTTTTCTTTTTCACGAAGAGAGGTCCATTTAACTTTTTTTTTTTTTTTTAATGTTGGTTTGGTGGTGCTGATTTCTCAGCTTTTGCTTGTCTACAAAATTTTTGCTCTGTCCATCAAATCTGAATGACAGCCTTGCTTGGTAGTGTATTCTTTGTTGTAGGTATTTCCCTTTCATCCTTTTAAATACATTGTGCAAATGGCTTCTGGCCTTCAGAGTTTCTGCTGAAAAGTCAGCTGTGATAGCCTTATGATAGTTCCATTGTATGTAAATTGTTGATTTTCCCTTGCTGCCTTTGATATTCTGTCTTTATCTTTAATTTTTTCCATCTTAATTACAACATGTCTTGGTGTGGTCTTCTTTGGGTGGATGCTGTTTGGAACTGTCTGTGCTTCCTGGACCTGGATGTGTTTCCTTTCCCGGGTTAGGGACATTTCCAGGTATTTACATACCAAAGACTTTTATTTGCTCTTTTCCCTTTTAGTGTCTTCAGATTTGGTTGGAAAATCAAATGAAAACATTTCTTCTCTGCCCTTAGTCTTCACTTTCTTGACTCGAACTTCATAGTTCCCATAGAAGTTTTTCAGGGCTCCAGCTAGTATCATTGTCTCCCCAGTGTTTGGAAGTGATTTGTGGGCAGAAGTCCTGACAGGCTTTCTGCAGGAAATAGAGTGATGTCCCAGGAAGACATGACTACATATAACGACCTCCATATACTTCAGATGGTACCCTCACCACCGTCATGCATCTCTCTGGTGCCAATAAGAGGTCATAGCCATTGCAGAATGGAATGGAGTTTTTCTGTGTGATCTGGATCCACTCTTTAAGAGCAAAAACTTTTTTTTTTTTGGCTGCACCATACAGCTTAAGGGATCTTATTCCCCCAGCCAGGAATTGAATCTGTGTCCTCAGTAGTGAAAGTGCAGAGTCCTACCACTGGACCACTAGGGAATTCCCCATGTATATTATAGTGTTCAATTTCCTAGATTTTTTTCTTTCTCTTCTATCCCCATTAGCCATTGTTTTGAGAATATTTTCATTTCATCAACATCCTCTTAACTACTGACATCTTTTTTGTAGGCTCCTCAAGGCTTTCTAGGAAGGAGTGAGTTACTATGTATAGAAGCAAATTCTGAATTTGTAAAACTTGGTATGATTTAGTATACGGTATCTGTCCAAAGACAAAATATTCTAGTAATGTTTCTAGGTTCTATCTACTAAAAATGTTAACTTTAGCAGTTTATAAATATTTCCACAATGTGCTCATTATTGTGGAACTTGGAAACTTTAAAAAATGTGTTTATATATTGCTATTGATAGACTTTTTTGGAAAGATAGAGAACATTTAAGAAGATCTTAATATATTAAACCTGATGCTCTAAGTTTCCTTAATTTCTAAAAGCTTAGGATGTCTGCACTTGGAAAAATATTATGACTAAAAGTGAATTCTGTCACTGACTGCCACAGAAATTACCTAGGACACTCAAGACTACTTTTGTCAAGATGGCCAAAAGGTTTTTGGTAAAATGGCTTTTGAAAACTGCTTTTGTGTACTGGGTCTCAAATAAAGTAGTTGAATAGTGCTATTTTTTAACTTCTTTCTTTTGTATCTTAACAGTTATGAACCTGAACTGTTTCCTGGCCTTATTTATAGAATGGTGAAACCACGAATTGTGTTGCTTATCTTTGTATCTGGAAAAGTTGTGTTGACAGGTAAGTTCTAAGATTCTGACTTTCATAAAATTCAACAGCTTTGTGTATGCTTTGCGTATGCTTTGTTTTACCTTTTAAATAGCTTTGTTCGCTGTCATACTGCATTTCTTGGTATTATAGAATACCTGGAAAAAAATGAAAAGCAAAATGAAAAATAACATCATACATTGGTCCCTATAGTTAAACAATATAACTTTTTCCATGTTTTTATGTCATTTTGATATATATATATATATATACATATATATGTATTCATTTATGTGTCTGTTCAGTCGCTCAATTGTGTCCAATTCTTTGTGACCCCATGGACTGTAGTCCACCAGCCTTCTCTGTCCATGGAATTTTCCAGGCAAGAATACTGAAGTTTATAGCTATTTCCTACTCCAGGGATATTCATCTTTACATCCTATCTTTTGAATACCATTATAACATATGTAGCTTAACTCACTGTTACAAATTCTTAATGAAGGCTTTCAATGTCCGAACAATGTTCCTACAAAGGGGTCAACAAATCTTTTTCTGCAAAGAGCTAAATACTAAATTCTTTAGGTTTTGTGGGCAGTAGAGTCTCTGTCACAACTGAGCCTTGTTTTATTGTGAAAGTAGCTGTGAACACCACATAAAGAAAAAGGCTCTGAAGTGTGAATTTAATGTAATTCATTTGATTTATACATATCAAGTAATTTTCTTCTTTTTTCCCCCAACCATTTCAGTATAAAAATCACTCTTAGCTCACAGACTATACAGAACCAGGTAGCAGGCTAGGTTTGACCAGCAGACCTAAGTTTCCCAACCTCTGTTCTAACATGTTACTGCATCAGACTGATTCCTCCCTTGTCAGGTTATGCTTTTTCTTTGTTTGTTGCTTATTAATGGGACAAAAGTTTGGCTATTTTTATGTGCAGGGAATCATTTTATTAGTGTAAATGCTCATAAGGGGAATATTTGTCTAAAGACAGACCATTTTAAAGCTTCTTAGTACAAATTATTTTACGAAATTGTTTTGCAAAGGGTTATACAATGCAGTTTTTCTATAGCATACATTGCTGCCAGCAATGTATCTGAATATCTTTTACAAACTCTCAGCAACATTCAAAACAGTAAGTTATAAAAGAAAACTCTAACTGTGTAAGTGAAAGGGATCTCACTGGTAATCAGAAATAGAAATTGATCGCTTTTTAGCATAGTAAATAGCATTTCAACTTTTTAAAATAGCGTGTATGTAACTTACTGCTTTTTGTCTACTTTTTATTAGCTTTCCCCCTCTAAGGGTTTGTGTGAGTTCACCTTAGTATTGAAAATAATTACTCTTCATTTTATTTGTGATTTTTTCCAGTTTGACTTATTTTTACATAAAGGTTTTTAAAATTCTTGAGGTAAACGGTTGAGGCTCTTTTCCATACCATTCTACTGAAGTTTGCTGGTTTTGCCTTATTTTGTCTGACTTTTTACACATTTTACTCTCTGGGACCAGGATGAATACCCGGTTTACATGGCATGAGCCAAATTGACTATTCCCCCAAATAGCTAGCCAGCCAACCTAAAACTACATATTCTTCTCATTATTAATTTGTGATGACTTCTTTTTGGCCTTTATTTTAAAATATGGGTCTGGTCTCCAGTTCCACCTTTACTCCTGAATTATACTATGATAATCCTACTGTATTATACTATACTGTGGTTATGAATGTGCATTAATCCTAGTGAGCTCTATATCTGATAGGCCAGTTTCCCATCATTGCTTCTTTTTGTATTAGCTCCCCTCAAGTATTTATTCTTCCAAATAAACTTTAAAATTTAATAATATCTTGCCCCATCTAAAACCAATTGAGATTTCTGCATTAGCTGAATTAATTTGAGAAACATCCATAAAGTTATCACTCAGCATCCAAAAACATGGAGTGTCTGTTATTAAATCTTTAGAATGCCCAGTAAGTGTTACAGTTTTTCTGTCAGAAATAATGTGTCTTCAAAATGGGGAAAGCTTGTTTAGAATTCAAGAACCTTTTGAATACAACAATGCAACAACTGCTTGGATGCAACCAGTTTAGTGTCTGGAATAATTAAGACCTTCTAGTAATTGATAGTTTCCCTCTATACATCTTGAAGAAAGGGGAAAAGCCTGCCAAGTACATTGAATAGTGTAGATACTGCAGGCAAATATATGCCTTCTTCCAAAGAAAAAAAAATTTTAAGACCTTTGGATGGATGCTTTCATCTGTGTGTTATGTATCATTATGAATCTGTCTTATTAACAAGTACAAATTGCCAAGTACAGGCTAAGTTCCTATTGTAGGTATACAAGAACAAGTTTCTTTCAATACCCATAATTCAGACCAACTTTCTTAGTTATCCCAAATAAAAAGGAAAAAAATATACTTTCATGTGCACATTTGCTAGAAGTTTCAAATTACAAAAGTAAAAGAATGTCAACACAGGGTACTGAAGACCATACAGTATCCTTCCCTTAAAACTTGTCAATGTGCTCAGCAGGTATAGCTAATTGTAAAATTGTCTCGCTCCCTTGAGGTGCCAAAGCTGCAGTCAGCATGTCCAAAGCTACAACTGAATGAATGAATAGTTAAATGAGCTGAGAACGAAGAGGACCTACTTTCCTACTTTGTCCTTGGTCATGGTCCCAGAGAGCAAACAGCAAAGGGAACTTAACACAACTTTTTCAGGTCTGCGCTGCTTTTCTATGGCTAATATGACATTGAGGACCCATGCTTTTTCTCAGACCATGGTAATATGAATAGTCTAGCTAGGATCTGCTGGAACAATATACAGTGACAGCATATATGTAAATTTTCACTTCTAAGATGAGACATAATAAAGGCATGTTAGGTACTCATATAACAGGCATTATGATAAGTAAGGGCTTTTATGTGGGTTCTAGTTAACTCTGTGGGCTTCCCTGGAGGCTCAGTGGTAAAGAATTTGCCTGCAATGCAGGGGATGCAGGTTCGATCCCAGGGTTGGGAAGATACCCAGGAGAAGGAAACGGCAACCCACTCCAGTATTTGTGCCTGGGAAATCCCATTAACAGAGGTGCCTAGGAGGCTACAGTCCATGCGGCTGCAAAAGAGTCAGACATGATTTAGTGACCAGACAACAACAGTTGATTCTGTGAGGTTGTGCTTAATATCTCAGTCTCCTCACCTGTAAAATGAAGACAATGGAGAGCTTAAGTAACATTAACAATGTCAAACAGCTGTTCATGCTGCACATGCCTGGCTTCAGAACCCACCATCTTCATGTACGCACATTATCCCCCAGCTCTTTAGATGTCTATGAAAACACCTGTGTGGTCTTTTGGACACCTTCCTCCTAATACTCCTTGTCACCTAAGGAATGGCAAATACTCTTAGTGGTGAGAGGCAGCAGATGTGGTGGCTAAGAGGCTAAGCTCTGGAAGCGAGTCATCTAGTTTTAATCCAAGCTTTACCATCTCTTGGCTACATTGACCTTGGGTGAGTTTATGCTCCACCTTGATTTCTATATGTGTAAAAGGCAGGTGCCCAGAGAAGCTGCCTGCTAAGTGTTATGAGGCTTAAAAACAAGACCTGACATATGGTAAACACAGTATTAATGTCAGCTGTTATTACCTCTGTGAAAGCCCACTCTTCTTGTGTTTTCCCTAGCACTGAAAAAGATGAATTGTTGCTCTCATGTCTTGCCCAGATGACAGGAATATGAAGTTTAAAGAGGCTTTAGTAAAATGCTTTTTACACTTACTTCCTTCGGGCATAAAGGATGCAGAAGCTGGGTCTTTGTTACCGAGGGTCACTCTCGACCAGCTGGATATCAGTGGTTCTTGGAAATGAGTGGGTCAGAGGACACCATAAAAATGGCAAGATTTAATAGTGAATGAGCCAGACAGAGAACAGGATATCCCTGTCGATCATTGCTGGTAATTTACCACTAAGAGCAACTCAGTATATACTGCAAAATGTATACCTTGAGAGGTTAAAGTCTGTTTATTTTTTCCCCGATTTGTAAGACTTTCATTTATGTGTAGACACATATGGTATCCCTTGGGAAAATAAGATGTGTACTTGTAACTTGGTGTAAGAATAGAGTTAGAAAATCCAGGTAGTCCTGGGAAGAGATACTGAGGCTGGCTAAGAGGTAGGGAGGGCTTCCCAGGTGGTGCTAGTGGTAAAGAACCCACCTGCCAATGCAGGAAACATAAGAGACGTGGGTTCCATCCCTGGGTGGGGAAGATTCCCCTGGTGGAGGACATGACAACCCACTCCAGTATTCTTGCTTGGAAATTTCTTGGACAGAGGAGCCTGGTGGGCTACAATTCATAGGGTCACAAAGAGTCAGACATGACTGAAGCGAATTAACACGCATGCATGCATGCAAGGGTTATGGATGAGCTTGCAAACTCTATCATTAGATGATAGATATTTAATAAGCTTTGGATGCCTATGAGGTATATATACTGTTTTAGGTGCTCAGGATGCAAAAGCAAATACAACATACTCCTTATCTGGCAAAAATCCAGCCCTGGTGAAGGAGACAGACAAATTACATGATACTGGTTCTCACAGAACCAAATGATAAGCCATGAGTGCGTGAACCAGCCATCCCAGCATCCCTAATCCTGAAGTACACTCTTTTAGGACAGTAAAAATGGCTGAGGTCTTGTTAAATGTTACCGTTTGAAAAGGACTTTTTGCAAAAACTTGTTCATGCAACTTTTATTGCATGAACCCTATGAGAAGACTGTTGTCCTTGTTTATAGGTGAGGAAATAGAAGCTCAGAAGTTAAACCATCTGCCTTAGAAGAAATGAAGTAGCTCTCATAGTCAACAAAAGAGTCTGAAATGCAGTTCTTAGGTGCAAGCTCAAAAACGACAGAATGATCTCTGTTCATTTCCAAGGCAAAACATTCAATATCACAGTAATACAAGTCTATGTCCCAACCTATAGTGCTGAAAAAGCTGAAGTTGAATGGTTCTATGAAGACCTACAAGACCTTCTAGAACTAACACCCAAAAGAGATGTCCTTTTCATCATAGGGGACTGGAATGCAAAAGTAGGAAGTCGAGATACCTGCAGTAACAGGCAAGTTTGGCCTTTGAGTACAAAATTAAGCAGGGCAAAGGCTAACAGAGTTTTGCTAAGAGAATGCACTGATCATAGCAAACACCATCTTCCAACAACACAAGAGAAGACTCTACATATGGACATTACCAGATAGCCAACACCGAAATTAGATTGATTATATTCTTTGCAGCCAAAGATGGAGAAGCTCTAATAGTCAGCAAAAATAAGACCGGGAGCTGACTGTGGCTCCTTACTGCCAAATTCAGACTTAAATTGAAGAAAGTAGGGAGAAATCCCTCACAATTATACAGTGGAAGTGACAAATAGATTTAAGGGATTAGATCTGATAGAGTGCTTGAAGAACTATGGACGGAGGTTCATGACATTGTACAGGAGGCAGTGATCAAGACCATCCCCAAGAAAAAGAAATGCAAAAAGTCAAAATGGCTGTCTGAGGAGGCCTTACAAATAGCTGAAGAAAGAAGAGAAGCAAAAGGCAAGGAGAAAAGGAAAGTTATACCCATTTGAATGCAGAGTTCCAAAGAATAGCAAGGAGAGATAAGAAAACCTTCCTCAGTGATCAGTGCAAAGCAATAGAGGAAAACAATAGAATAGGAAAGACTAGAGATCTTTTCAAGAAAATTAGAGATACCAAGGGAACATTTCATGCAAAGATGAGCACAATAAAGGACAGAAATAGTATGGACCTAACAGAAGCAGAAGATATTTAGAAGAGGGGGCAAGAATACACAGAAGAACTATACAAAAAAGATCTTCATGACCCAGATAACCACAATGGTGGGATTACCCACCTAGAGCCAGACATCCTGGAATGCGAAGTCCAGTGGGCCTTAGGAAGCATCACTATAAACAAAGCTAGTGGACGTGATGGATTCCAGTTGAGCTATTTCATACCCTAAAAGATGCTGTGAAAGTGCTGCACTCAATATGCCAGCAAATTTGGAAAACTCAGCAGTGGCCAAAGGACTGGAAAAGGTCAGTTTTCATTCCAATCCCAAAGAAAGGCAATGCCAAAAATGTTCAAACTACTGCACAATTGCACTCATCTCACACACTAGCAAAATAATGCTCAAAATTCTCCAAGCCAGGCTTCAACAGTATGTGAACCATGAACTTCCAGATGTTCAAGCTGGATTTAGAAAAGGCAGAGGAACGAGAGATCAGATTGCCAACATCCGTTGGATCATCATGAAAGCAAGAGAATTCCGGAAAAACATCTACCTCTGCTTTTTTGACTACACCAAAGCCTTTAACTGTGTGGATCACAGCAAACTGTGGAAAATTCTTCAAGAGATGGGAATTCCACACCACCTTGCCTGCCTCCTGAGAAATTTGTATTCAGGTCAAGAAGAAATACAACTGGACATGGAACAAGAGACTGGTTGCAAATTGGGAAAGGAGCACATCAAGGTTGTATCTTGTCACCCTGCTTATTTAACTTATATGCAGAGTACACCATGCGAGATGCTGGGCTGGATGAAGCACAAGCTGGAATCAAGGTTTCTGGGAGAAATATCAATAACCTCAGATAGGCAGGTGACACCACCCTTATGAGAGAAAATGAAGAAGAATTGAAGATGAAAGTAAAAGAGGAGAGTGAAAAATTTGGCTTAAAACCCAACATTCAGAAAATTAAGATCATGGCATCTGGTCCCATCACTTCATAGCAAATAGATGGGGGAAACAAAGGAAACAGTGACAGACTATATTTTCGGGGCTCCAAAATCACTGCAGATGATGACTGTAGTCATGAAATTAAAAGACACTTGCTCCTTGGAAGAAAAGCTATGACCAACCTAGAGAGCATATTAAAAAGCAGAGACATTACTTTGCCAACAAAGGTCTGTCTAGACAAAGCTATGGTTTTTCCAGTAGTCATGTATGGATGTGAGAGTTGGACTATAAAGAAAGCTGAGCACTGAAGAATTGATGCTTTTGACCTGTGGTGTTGGAGAAGACTCTTGAGAGTCCCTTGGACTGCAAGGAGATCCAACTAGTCCATCCTAAAGGAAATCAGTCCTGAATATTCATGGAAGGACTGATGCTGAAGCTGAAACTCCAATACTTTGGCCACCTGATGCAAAAAACTGACTCATTGGAAAAGACCCTGATGCTAGGAAAGACTGAAGGCAGGAGAAGAAGGGGATGACAGAGGATGAGATCGTTGGAAGGCATCACTGACTCAATGGACATGAGTTTGAGCAAGCTCCAGGAGTCGGTGATGGATAGGGAATCCTGGCAAGCTGCAGTCACAAAGAGTCAGACACGACTGAGTGACTGAACTGAATTGAACTCCTGCATTGCAGGTGGATTATTTACTAGTTGAGCTACCAGGGAAATTGGTGGTCATCATAACTTGAAGGAAAGATCTGGTAGATTTCACTTAAAAGAGAAGGGTCATATAATCGGAGTCTGGTCCTCCAAATTGAGATGTTTGATTATAGACTGATTATTAATAGGACTGTGGGGCCAATTTAGGTTTCCTCAAAAATTTTATGCCAATATTTCAGTGAGGAAATATTTCACTAAATTGACCAGATTCCCTCAATGGGATTTACAATTCCTGGAGATGTTTGTTTGATCACCTTCCATGTAAAGGAAGGAACACAGATACATGAAATCTTCTCTCAAAGCTGATACTCATGAATCAGGGGATCTTCAACTTCTTGGGCCTTGCTTTCCCACACAGTAAATTTAAAAAATTGCACTAGACAATTTTCCTAAAGCCTTTTTGTGTCTAAAGTTGTTTTTCTATGATATTAAAAAAATGATCACTCTCAATGTCTTTTCCCTCTTGGGCAATGGGTTTCTACTCTCTAGGGGACACTATACTATTTTGGGCTTGAATGTAAAGCTCTTGGTATTTCTAAAAAAACTTTTGGCTGCCCCAGGAAGCATGTAGGATCCTAGTTCCCTCACCAGGGATTGAACCTGTGCCCCCCGCATTGGGAGCTTGGAGTCTTAATCGCAGGGCCAGCAGGGGAGTCCCTAGGTTTGATTTTTAAGTGTTATGAAAAAACTGAAGTACCTGGTTACCCAAAATGCTGGACCTGGATATCTGTTACTCATATAAAAAGAAACTTATTTACAAAAAAAAAAGAACTTTAGATTTGGGAGGGGGGCCATTAGGTGAATGTGCATCTGTGTTTGCTATACCTGCTCTATTTCTGTGGTGTGCTGTGTTTAGTCACTCAGTCATGTCCCACTTTTTGTGACCCCATGGACTGTAGCCCGCCAGGCTCTTCTGTCCATGGGGATTCTCCAGGCAAGAATACTGGAGTGGGCTGCCATGCCCCCCTCCAGGGGATCTTCCTACTTCACTGTCTCCCAATTAAGGCTGTTCTATTCAAACGTATCCAGAACCTGAAAAAGTCCATCAAACCAGAGGCAGAGAGTCTTTCTATAGCGATGTCTTATTTTTCCCCAAGCTAACAGTTTGGCTTCTACAAAACCAGTCTCTTTAGAAACTAAAATTTTACTACTATAATTAAAATTTGCTGAGACTTAAGGGACTTTTCCTACCTCAAATGTGCCAAGTTCCTATTAGCATTCAATGATTCACCCTCCCGCCTCTCTACCAGACATCTTTGAGGGTAGAGGCTCAGAAAGTAAACTCTTTGGCAGTGAATGAGTAACTCTTGCCCTTACATACCGCAACCCCCCCACCCCCGCTGCCCATATTAAGCTAATAAGTACTTCATTTTTCATTCTTAAATTTTTTTAAATTTATTGAGGTGAAATGCAAATGGCGCAAATATAACTATTTAAATGAAAAATTGAGGGACAGTTAGTTCATCCCAAATGTTGTGCAATCACCAACTCTAGTGCCAAAATACTTCCATTATTCCAAAATAAAGTCCTATATCATTAGGCAGTTTCCCCCCTTTCCTCTCTCATCCTGACCCCTGGCAATCCCCAGTCTCCGGTCTCTGAATTTACTTACTCCGGAGATTTCATATAAATGGAATTATATAATATGTGACCTTTCATGTCTGACTTCTTTTAACATGTTTTTGAGGTTCATCCTCACTGTAGTATGTCTCAGCGCTTTATTCCTTTTTGTGGAATAATACTCCATTGTCCGCAATGAATATGCAGCTACAGGCATATTATTTGTCTGAGTACTTATTTTCAATTTGAGGAGTATATTCCCAGGTACCCAGGAGTGAAATTACTGTGTCATGTGGTAATTCTTCTTTTAGCAGCTTTGAGGAACTGCTGAACTATTTTCCATAGTAGTTGAACCATTTTATGTTTCTACCAGCAATGTATGAGGGTTCCAATTTCTCAATCTCTTTACCAACACTTGCCATTTTCCACTTTTTAAGTTATTCTAGCTCATCCTAGATTCTGAATCCTGACTTCTACCTACTTCTCAAATCTCTTGATTCTCCTTTTGGGAATTCCCTCTCATTAGTTCTATCCTTAAACCAGGTAACTACTTCTCACAAGTTATTTCTGCTGTCTTACCTAGCGTTTCTCCTAGCTAAGTTTATAACTCCCAAGAACAAGTCTTTACCAACTTAAACTATTTTCCATTTTTCTTCATGCTAACAGTTTTTAATATTCTTTTCATTAATCTCCTTGCCTCCTGCCCAGTATCAGATAATAGTTCCCTGATGGACTGACAGTTCCACATAAGTACTACCTGTCCTTAACTCTTAACATAACATGCCTGCGTAGCTTTGAAAGTGGAAGGTAGTTAGTAGGACTGACTGAAAATCTTGCTCAAGGGTGGGCGCTGTTTCTAATTCATATTTTTATCCATTTTAACTCCTAGAGCAGTTGTAATTAAAGACCTCGTGAAACTTAACTCTAAGGGTAACAATGGTAGAGTCTTTTCCCTTTAATCCCTTCCCAAATTGAAATTTAAAACTTTAGAACAGTTCCAGTTTGTCTCACTCTGTTAGTCAATATTAGGGAATGAGGATGTTAACTAAAGCTGAGTAGATCAAAGGAAGTCCCTTTTGCTGGTAGCTAAGTGCCTACAACTGCTGCTGAAGGTCATGTTCTGTGGTCATGTCCATGGCCCACTGAGAGATAACATTCCATATTTCACACTGTGCCCCAGGAGGCTAAAGACACACTGATGCGCCCACTTTACAGAAATACTAGAAAACTCTGCCCTAGGGTATGTTTTTGTGGGAATGTGACTGTAGTCACCAAATTCTTTTGTCTTTACCAGGAATAAAGTACTTCTCAGGTACACCTAAAGTATTAAAAGTAACTGGAAGTGACCATGAAATTTTAGCCTTAAGAAAATTTTAGCATTGTTTTATATTAAAAATTATGTAAATTTGGATTTCTTTATAGGTGCCAAAAAACGTTCTGACATCTGTGAAGCATTTGAAAACATCTATCCTATTCTAAAGGGTTTTAAAAAAGCCTGAATATATCATTCAATATCTCACAGTATATTGTTTTGAATATACGCATAAGCCCAGCAACAGAAACAGCTAGATTGTAGATGTTCCCATGCACATTTTGACTTTAATTATTAAAGTGTGATTCTGTATGAGTAACCATGCCTAAGAAATGACACTTTTTTTTTTTTCAAAATGACTGTTGTATGTTATTTTTAAAATGGAAAAAGTAATCTGATTTCAGAATTTGAAGAGTTAAGGCCTTGCTAGAATGATATTCTAACATCACTAAAATTTAATGCTTTGTTCTTGTTAAAGATGTAGTACATGAACATGTGTTCTCTAAAAATACATAACAATATATAGAAATTTAAAATATCTGTATAAAACAGGATAGAAATTGTCTATTGTCCTTTTTTTTTTTTTTTTGCCTTTTTAAATACTGAATAGACGATCCTGGCCAGCAGGTACAGGCCTGTGACGGATCCTGTCAGAATACAAATGAAACATTAAAGTCTGAAAACTTAAAGAAAAATTAAAGAATTACATATCCTTTTGTTTGAAATGATCAGAGAGAAGTATTTCTCTCTCCCTAAAAATAAATCTTCAACTTTCAGGAACCATTCAAGTTTAGTATAAAGTCTATTTTGAAAACAGTTTAGGGATTTTTGTGCTTTTTTTGTACCTTCATAACCCTGTGTAATTGTATTAAAATAGATCAAATAAGACTTAAGAGGCTGGAGCAAAGAGCTAAGCTTCAAAACCCAATTAGCTTGTGGGAATCATGCGCATTTGATGGAGAAGTGGAGATTAACAGGGAGGGGGATGGGCTAATAGGAGTCTTGGACCTTGTTCCCATGTGGGCGGGGATTGTCCTTCACTAAAATGAGGACAGGGAGGCTTGGCCTGCAGTCCATGGGGTCGCAGAGTCGGACACGACTGGGCGACTGAACAACAACAAAATAAGGAAACGTTTGTGGAGAGGGAGAGTTCAGTTTTGTTTCTGAATTGCTTCAGACCAACTCTGTACAGTGAATTGGTCACCGTACATTACTTTAAGCTTAGTGTAGGCAGTTATGAATTTGGGGGTATGGAACTTGGGAGAGAAGCCCTAGCTGAAGAGAGAAATTAAGGCAGTCATTAATTTATAGCCTGCCAAAATAATCCTTTTGAGTCACTGGTCTGGATCATTTGACCTATGAGCCCAAATTTTTTTTCTTCTGTAGTTTACAGGCATATTCAAACACCAATTACTCTGATATAATCCTCTGACCCACCCTGTTTATCCTCACAGAAAGAAATTTGGAGTAATCAAGCCATGTTAAAATACTACCTAGTTGAAATTCTTAGAATATGGCCCAGAATAGAAGCGGAATGCTGGACATTAAAATTTATTTTTCATAAAGGTACAACTGTGATTTACACGTTCAGTACAGTTGTTTCCACTGGTTAGTTATTATTGGCAAAGTACTATCAGATTACTATTAAACGGATTGACTTGTTAATCCTCAAGACGTTGGGTGGGCACTTAAGTTTTCTCCACGTGAACACAGGAGAGGTGAGGAATTTGCCCCAAAATCACATGAGCCAAAATTCCACCTCGCTCCAAGACCCACTTCCCTCATCCAACTCTGCGGTAGTTTTAGCCAAATCCACAGCGAATGACAGAAATTCCCTTAAGCGTTCCCAATCTGTTTTCCCCAAATCCTGAGGGCACTGTATTACTATCTCTTGCACAAGTTTGTGGTGTTAATTCGTAGCCTGGACGTAAAGGAGACGCTGATGACACTCTGTTGCGCTGCCTCGCCCCCCTCTAACCTAATTCCTACCCAGCTGCTGCTGAGGGGTAGGCGAGGTCGGGCGAGGTGCTCGCGGGATTCCCGCCGAGCTCCCGGAGCCTCCCTAGGCCCCTCCCAGGCCCCTCCTCCTCACCCAAGATGCACCTGGTTGAAAACAAAATCCCACGTGACTGGCTCTGCTCTCAGGCTATCATGGCGTCTCCCAGTGGGAAGGGAGCCCAGGCGCAGGAGGCTCCTGGCTGCGGGCCCCAACCGCTCGCCCGGGACCTGGTAGACTCTGTGGACGACGCGGAGGGGCTGTACGTGGCGGTCGAGCGCTGCCCGCTCTGCAACACCACCCGCCGGCGGCTGACCTGCGCCAAGTGCGTCCAGAGCGGCGATTTCGTCTACTTCGACGGCCGCGACCGCGAAAGGTACGGCAGCCGCCACTGCGCTATTGTCTTCTCTGGGTGTCTCCACCGGCTCGGAGGCTGGAGCCTAGAGCCGAGTATGGGCCGCGGAGCCCAGCGAAAAGAGGAGGAGGTAGCGAGGGTAGCTCCTTCGCGCCGGCGCTTTGCTCCCAGGGGACGGGGATGGGGACGGGGATGGAGGCCCAAGAGGAGAGGTCGCAGTTTCTTCCTAACCCACTCGAGAAGAGACTGACCTCACGGTGCTTCTGGTACTAGGGAAGAGGAATAGGTGATGCCTGTGGAGAGGTCTTCTCCTATTATTGCCATAGATTTGGATTCTCGGTACTTTGTTACTGCCTCATGCAAAAGCTTGGTTTAATCTTTATTTTCAAAAGAACATTCATTTTCTAGAGAAGAGGCCAGAAGAGAATCAAATAACTGGTTAAGAGGGATTCGGGCCCTGGTAGCTTGTGTCACAGATGGATCTTGTTATTAGACATACTTACTCTAATGTGTGAACTAGTCTAGCCTGTTTCTCCCTTTTGCAGATTGTTTTGAATGCTAAGGAGTTTGAGGATGTGTTTCCTCTGTTTTAAAATACGAGTGGGAGCTGCAAGCCCTTAGTTAGGAGAATTTAATTTAAGAACACATTTTGGCCTTGTTTTGAAATTTAAACAAGAGGCCTACAAGTCCTGGGCTTTCCAGGTGGCTCAGTGGTGAAGAATACGCCTGCCAATGCAGAAGCCCTGGGTTCAGTCCCTGAGTGGGGAAGATGCCCTGGAGAAGGAAATGGCAACTCACTCCAGTATTGCCTGGGAAATCCATGGGCAGTGGAGCCTGGCGGGGTACAGTCCATGGGGTCGCAAAGGAGTCAGACCCAACTTAGCGACTAAAACAAGTCTTTGGTTAAATAATTGTAAAATGAGTGTGGTTAGCTGCAAGGTTTCTCAGTCCCAACTTTTGTTTCAATAACTTAGTGACAGTAAGCCAGCTAATTTTTTTAGTGTAAAAGTTCAGATATTAATGCCTTAACAACAACCCAATAAGTTATTATCCCTAATTTACTGCTAAGGAAGCTGCACAGTATCTTGCCCTGGGTCACACAAATAATAGGGGTAGGGACCAAAAAATTCCAGGCAGCCTGAACCCATATGCCATGCACTAAACCACTGGATTATATAACATCTGTATTTGGAAGTGTTTTTGAGTTTCTGATAGTCTTCTGATCATGAATGGAGTTCATTACTTTTCCTTTTGAAAAGATTTGTATATATTTGGTTCATCACTGTTTTCTCATTGATGTAGTTGATGAATTTAGAAACTGCTGATGTAGTAATAGCTTTAAGAATTAAAACAGTTGTTTTATTATAAAAATACTAGGTATGAGATGGAAATGTCTTTCAAGGGTTCAGTTCTGGATCCTCTTCTCTATACTTTTTCCTAGATCCATTCCTATAATTTAAATATCATCTATAGGTTGAAGACTGCCAGACTTGTTTCTCCAACCTAGGCCTTTGTTAAATTGAGAAAACAACTGCCTGCTCTATTTGTATTTAAATTTGTAGTGAGAATCTCCATCTTCATATGGCAAACTGAATTCATGATTATCCATAATAAATCTGTTCCTCTCATGGTCATCCCAACCCAGTAAATGATGACCCAATTCTTTGGAACAGGCAAAAAAAGCCTTCCAGTCTTCCTTGACTCCTCTCTTAATGCTGCCATATCTTATCCCATCAACAAATCCCATCTGCCATTCAAAACCTATCCTAATCCCAGCCATTTCACTACCTCCTGGTCTGGTCCACCTGAGGATTATTGCCTCTGGAGTCTCTGCTTTCACCTTTTCTCCTTCATAGTGTAATTTCCCATATTGCAGACAGATTAATACCATCCTTCCATTCCTCTGTTCACATCTTCCAAAGTTTAAAAAAGAAAAAGCCAAAGTCTTTATCTGAAGTTCTATATTGTTTGTTCCCTCATTATTCTCCTATTGCTTTTCTCTTACTTACTCTGCAAAACATCATGGCCTCCTTGCCAGTACTCAGACATACTGAAAACACTCCTGCTTCAGTCTTATTCAGACTGCCAGGAGCTCCTTTCTCCTAGTATTCCAGGCTACTTTCTTTGACTCCTTAGGTCTCTGTTCCTTACAGAGAAACTCTGACTATTCATTCAATTAAAATAGTAACTTTCTTCCGCACTCAATCTGATTTCTTGTTTTCCATATTTAACTGCCTCTCACTCCATTGATGTTAGCTTTGTGAGAACAAGACAGTTTTATACTCTGCTATATCCTCATAGTAGAAGCTTAATAAAGATTTGTCGAATGACTGGATCAATCTACCCTTCCTTCCCAAACTTAGTCTCATCCTGAACCACTTCACTGTTACACATCATGACCCGTTTGTTACTTAAGCCAGAAACCTGGAAGTTGTCCTAGCTTTTTCCTGTTTTTCTTATTCCATGTATCGAAATCACTGACAGGTATAGTTTGATCTGCTTCAGAATAGATCTTGAATCTGTCTACTTCTAGTCCAGACTGCTATCATTTCTTTCCGGGCCACTAGTTTGTTTTCTTTCTTTTACACCTACAGCTCTTCCCTAGCCACCCTCTGGCCTTCACACAACAGCCACAGTAGAAATGTAAATCAGTTAATGTCACTGTTTTGCTTAAACCTTTCAGTGTTTTTTCACTTTATAGAAAATAAAATTCAAGCTTCTTACTGTGCATATTAAGCCCTATGTGATCTGGCTACTGCCTGCCTTCTAATTTTGGCTGTAAGGTTGAGTTTAAAATGTGATCTTTGGATTCAAGCTGCATTGAATTGAATCCAAGCTCCACCACTTGTTATGTGATTTTGAAGTTTCATAGATTACTGGTAGTAATTACATAAGAGCATGCACTGAACTACTTAACATGATGTCTAGCATGTATTAAGGACTCAAAAAGTAAACTCTCACCACATTCTCTCATGTTCACAGCTCAGTAATTGGGCTTTCTCTCACATCCTCAAACACATGGAACTCTTCCACCGATGGGCCTTTTTCCTTACTATTCCCTCTGCCTGGAACACTGTTCCTCCTGATTGGCATTTTACCTTTCATGTCTCAACTTAAATGTCACTTCCTCAGCGAGACTCTCCCCGACCTTCACTAAGGTAGGTCCCCACTTCCATCTCTCCCCCCATTTCTATCACAATTCTCAGTTCTTTCATGGTATTAAGCGCCATAAGTGGTGTCACTTATCTGCAGAAGGTAACTGCATCCAGAATGTATCAGTAGTTCCACACAGGAGTGAATTCTGCTTTTGTTCAGTCCCATCCTGGTGGTTAGTGCAGCGCTGGGGAGGAACGTAATAAGCAGATTGTTGAAGGGAGTGGTAAAGGCAAGACCATTTTAGAAACTGAAATACGAATTATTTTCAGGAGAGGGATGTGTTACAGTGGATTTCTTTTTATGACCAAGCAGAAAAGTGAAAAATAAATACCAGGATCATTCAGAATTTAGAAATGAAAAATAAAGTTAAGGTTTAGGGATAACAGACAGCTTCACGTCACTTTCAGTCATCCCTTTTCTGAAGTGTGTGTTTCTAAAGAAGAGGAGTTTGCTTGCTTGTTTTCCTTCATTCCCTGACCAGTGTCCAGCATGTAGTAGGATGCAAGAATCTCTTGAGACCCAGGACCCTGTCCTGATGGCCAGATCAGTCTTATCGAGCTCATTAGGTACAGTTATTGGTGTGAAATATTCCGGCAGATAAGAGACAGGCAGGTTTCTGCACGCGAGGATTTACACTGACTACTAATAAGCCTTAAATATCTTGGGCCAAAGGTTGATTGTGAGATATTCTCTGGTCTTCAGTACTTATGAAAAATTTTGTATTCTGTACTTTACTTTCAGACCCTTTTTACCCCTCTACTTTATGAGGAAACTCACTGACTGTGGGAAACCACCTGGAAATAAAATATGGAAGCCTCAGCATGATTTAAATACCCTTGTTTAACCCCCTGGTTCTTTTCAGTAAGTTAACCAAATTAGCTGCACCTGCAAGGATCTTGAATGTGATGTACATATCAAAGTTCCTATAAATGTAGATGTATTTTTTTCAGGTTTCATTAATAGACTAGCTAAATATACAGGTTCTAATGGTTTAGCAGTTCAAGGAAAATTCAATATTAAAGAATCAATGTGTATCCTAATAATGCTTTTGACTTCTAAGAAGGGAACATGCATCTTTATGTAATTTTGTGGACAGTATGAGTTTGGCAGTTAGATTGAAAAATACTTGAACTTGCTACTTTTTTTTTGGCTATTGTTCAGTGGGACACTTCCTTATAACCTTGGTACCACTATCCTTTCCTCATCTCCCACCTTGGCCCAGTCCTGAGACAGTACCCACATCTCTGCTTTTCCGTCTGTCTTTTGACTTGTTTGCTTCCTTAAGAGATGAAGAGGAATAATTTTAAGCAGTACTCTCAACACCATCTCCTTTGAATCTTGTACCAGAGAACATTTTAAAATTGCAGGTTTTTAGCAAGAACGTAGTTTTCTGGATTAAACATTTATCTGATACTAGAAATAACACTCTTACCCAATAGATAACTGACAAGTTGAAATAATCTTTCCACTCAAAACTGGAAAAAATTGCTTACCAGTTTATGATAGGGTGTAAGAATGAGACAGTGGGGAAAATCTGAGCATACCTGGGAACATCTACATGATGGTTTAGAAACCAGTTATTTTAAAGTGTGGATCAAAAAGAAAGGCATTTTATGAGCAGATGGATATTGCTCTCATACATACACAGCATCAGGAATGATGCAGCACTCCTTTCACCAATGAGTTTTAGGAATGTAGGACTACATTTTTACCATGAAAAGAAATATGGGCACCAGACAAATTGAGAAGTGGGATAGAGGACAAGCAAGAAATTTTAGATGTTACTGAAGATTTTTAGAGGAAGATGCATCCTAAAAACTCCTCTTGAGACATTTCTGTTCCCCTCCAGTATCTTTCTAGTTGTCAGTCTTTAGCTTATAAAAGTTTGTTTTCATGAGGATTCAGTTCTGGACCCACATCTGTATACCCCACTCAGCAGAATAAAAGCTCCATAGGTACCTGGACTCCCCATCTTGAGACAAGAGTTTATCAACCTGCCACTCTTTGGTTATCTCTTTCAGGAAGGGTCACAGCTCCCATCCCATGTAGCTTATTAATTGTATTTACAACAATACATGTGGATCTCCTAAGAAAGTATAATTCTTGCTTCAATCAGTATCACTGGCTACTCTTAACCATTATGTGTACCCTTCAGAATTTGGAAGGATTTCACAAGTATTGTCTCATTTGTTCCCTGCTACAAAACCAAGAGTTATTAACCTGTTTTTAAGATGAGGAAGCTCAGAGTAGTTGTGCCTTACTTACTGCTGGGCTATGCTAATTCTTACATTGACTGACCTCCAGATCTGAAATACATACATATGTATATATTTAGTATATATTCAGTTTAATACATTTGTAGGATTAAGTGCAAAATCACTCATTGCAATGAAGAAAAGGGAAACTAACCTGTATTGCGTGTTAAGTGCCTGTACCTGATGCTTTCACATTTATCTTATTTAATCCCTATAATCAAGTAGGATAATCATTATTTTCATTTTACAAGTGAGGAAACCAAACAGTGCTCTGTTTGTACTTTCTACTAATGATTTAACCTTCATTCCTGCCAGTGGAGTATGTTTTACTACAGTTAACCCTTGAACAACAGGGGTTAATTCACCTATAATTTATAGTTAGCCCTCTTTTTATCAGCGGTTGCTCTGCATCCACAGATTGAATCAACTTCAGACCGTGTGATACTGTAGTGTTTACAGTTGATGAAACCTGCATTGTTGAAGTTGTGTATTTTCTCATACTTTAAGTACTCTAACATAAGTTAGAAGAACTATTCTGATAAGGACTATGTTTTTTCATATTGCATTTGTCCATAAACGTCATACCCTTGAATGCCTAAAAGAACTTAAGGGAGAAAAATATGAAGGCTAGTGATTTTTGGTGTGTTATTAATAGTATCCTAATTCAAGAATACTCAGCTCTCTGACCGTTTCTGCTTGTGTAATAGAGATCGCTGTGCTCTTCTCCAGGAAAATTCATGCTCTTTGTTACCCGATAAGTCTCACTGCCTTATTTCTAGAGCCAGAATCATCAACTCTTCACCAAACCTGTGTCCAAATCGGAGCTGGGGGAAATTCCCCACCGCTAATTTGAAAGCTGTCAGTGCTTATTTTCTCCTTTCAGATTTAAGAAACCCAAGGAATATAAGGGTTGACTAATTCTTAAGGCCCTCAGTTGCATATTTGAAAGTTTTGTGGGATTGTTCGGTTTGCCTTTCTTAAAATACAGGAGTAGTGTTTCTTGGACTTTCTGTTGCCATAACCCTAGGCACAAAGTGAATGTAAACCACTAGGATGAGGGAAAGGACTGGGCAGGCAGATGGAAGGATGCGTTATTTTATGAAAGGCACTAAGTAAGTGCTCAGTAAGGTGTAGTCGGTGGTCTGATGGTGTTATTGATCATCTGCACAGAATCAGTAGTAGGATTCCTGATGCCCCTTTTCTGCTCTCAGGGGACAGACTTAGGTGACCAGTCCTGCTTGTGGCCAGATCCGCTGAGTCACCCAGGACGATCTGTGGCCATGGCGCAGCGTGGAGTGATGCGGTCACACTTGTAACTGATCCTCGTCACCCTGCTGTCCCACTGGTGTGGTGAAGTTCTCTGGAGCAGGACAGAGTAACTTCTTAGTTTGTGAAACAGCAGAATCTCCTCTGCCTGTAATGCCTTCCTTCCCTTAGCAGGGCCACCTCTAACCTGTCCTCGGGCAGACGTGACTCCAGAATCTGAGTTGGGTTGTGTATCGTCTCTTGGATTGATAGCACCAGACTGTGTGTGACCACCTGCTCCTGGTTCTCACCACTCTCTATCACAGGGGCACTGTTTAAAGTCGACTTAAGGGAATCCTTTTTTAGGGGGGAAGAAAAGCAAATACAAGTCTGGAGGAATTTGGTAAATAACATAGAAGACATTTTTTAATTGGGAAAGAAAATATTTAAAAAGTGTTTAAAAGCCCTGATGCATGGTACACGTTCACTGGCAGATTCTTTTCAGAAAACTATACAAAACTATAGAGCCATTCAGCAACAACAAGAAAATGGATAAATGTATCTGCCCAAAATTTTGGAAATTTTGTAGAGCAGAATCATAAGTAGTCACTAAGCAAATTGAGAAAGAATTTCAAGATGTGTGAAAGGAAAAGAGCTAATTTTCCTAATAACCCTTTAAAAAATCTATAGAAAAGTGAACAAAGGACATAGACTAACAAATGAAAAGTAGCCAATAAGAAATAATGCAGAAAGGCAAATAAATGAATTGTAAACTATCTTTGAAGGAATGGAGTGGGAAGCCAGTCAGGTTAGTAAAGAATAAAATGTGCAGTGCTAAGGGAGAATGAGAACAGGTTGGTAGGGTTGTAAATATCATATGAAATGATTTCAGAAGAAATTTAAAGATAACTGCCAAAGGTTTTCATGTAAATATTTGACCTAGCAGTTTATTTGTAAGAATTTCTTGTAGAGAAACCTAAAAGCTTAAAAGATTTGTGCACCAAGATATTCATTTCTAACATTATTGATAGTAGTGAAAATTTGGAAGCAGTGGCAGTGTTCATCAGTAGGAGTTTCTGTGAATAAGTTATATGATGTCCATTCAGTGAAATTCTATAATGAGATACGTCTTTATGTTCTGACGTGGAAAAAGATACATTTTATGTAATAAACCCAGCTTGAAAGACAGTGTATAAAATAAAATATGCCTTTCCCCCTTTTCCTTTTTTCTTTTTTTTCCCTTCCCTAAGCTATCTCCATGAGTCCTGGATTGGAAAATGCAGAGAATGGACGAGGTGCTGGTGAGCAGTTGGCTTGCTGACCAGGCACATTCCTTGATACCATCTGCTCTTTTGCTCTGTTGACACTACCTATTTTTTCATTTCCTTCATGAAGAATGACATTACTCATGAAGTGTTCGGTACAGGAGGAATTGCTACCTCCTGTTTGTTATTCCTGCTGTCATCTGTATTTTTATGTTTTGAGTTTGGGTTTGTTTCTAACAACCTAGGAGAACTAACCAGCCTGATATAAAGCTGGACAGTGTCATCATCCCAATTTGTTTTAATGCAAAGTGGCATCTTTACAACAGATCCGAAAGGAGCACTTTTATAGCCTTTGAGAGCAGGATTTTCTCTTTTATGTCAGTCCTTTGTTTACACAGGTTGATGAATCTTGTGAATTTGTCATCTCCTTTCAGGTTACCAAGAGCATGAATCACGCGTTACCTCAGTAAGGGAGAAGAAAATACCACATTTGTTTCTCATTTTCAATATAAGGAAATGGAAGCATATAACAAGTACTATGTCTAGTACACAGCCAGTTGCAGAAAATGAATGATTAGATTTCTTAACATTCTGTAAAATGCTCTGTAGTAAGTTGTGGGCACATAGTAAAAGCCTGATAAATTATTTGGTGAACCTATGAATTTGTCCACTTTCTACATTGGTTTCTGAGTTTTCTAATGTTTCCTGTAGTTACCACCTCAGGGGCCATTGCAGTACTACCCAGTAGAATTCTGTGCAATGATGCTCCATATCTGTGCATCCAGTGAAGTGGCCTCCAGCCATATGTAACTGTTGAAATGTGAGAGTGTCACAGAGAAAGTGAATTTTTAATTAAGTTTTAATTTAGCCACTTAAGTATATAATTCTGTCACATATAATATTGTCTGATTTGCTTTCTTTAATATATGTGGTACATTTTCAATGACTATGAAATGGCAGAGTCATAATTAGGGCATTTTATCCCTTCCATTTAAAACTAGATATCTACGGATATTTCAGATGTGGGACTATAAAAATAGTGTGTTAGACTTCTGTGTCTGGATTATTATTATTATTATTATTATTTTGGATTATTTTAAGGAAGAGATTTTTAGGGCTGATATGGTTCTGGTTTTATGTTATGGTTCTGTTGAATTGTTTTCATTTAGACTGGGAAATCAGGAGATAGCCAAAAGCCTAATTCTGGACTCCATACCATGTTACCATGGCGGGTAACATTACCTTTATTTCTTTGAAAGTAGTTAATAAGCCACTGTTAGCTCAATTCAAAATCATTGCATGATATTCAGTTCAGTTCAGTCGCTCAGTCATGTCCAACTCTCTGCAACCCCATGGACTGCAGCATGCCAGGCTTCCCTGTCCATCACCAACTCCCAGAGCTTGCTCAGACTGATGTCTGTCAAGTTGGTGTTGCCATCCAGCCATCTCATCCTTTGTCATCCCTTCTGCTCCTGCCTTCAGTCTTTCCCAGCATCAGGGTCTTTTCACATGAGTCAGTTCTTTGTATCAGGTGGCCAAAGTATTGGAACTTCAGCTTCAGAATCAGTCCTTCCAATAAATATTAAGGACTGATTTCCTTTAGGATTGACTGGTTGGATTTCCTTGCAGTCCAAGGGACTCTCAAGAGTCTTCTCCAACACCACAGATCAAAAGCATCAATTCTTTGGCACTCAGCTTTCTTTATGGTCAAACTCTCACATCTATACATGACTGCTGGAGAAACCATAACTTTGACTAGATGGACCTTTGTCGGCATAGTAATGTCTCTGCTTTTTAATATGCTGTTCAGTTTGGTAATAGCTTTTCTTCTAAGGAGCAAGAGTCTTTTAATTTCATGACTGCAGTCACCGTCTGCAGTGATTTTGGAGCCCCCCAAAATGAAGTCTTTCACTGTTTCCATTGTTTGCCCATCTATTTGGCATGAAGTGATGATACCAGATGCCATGATCTTAGTTTTCCGAATGTTGAGTTTTAAGGCACTCTCCTCTTTCACATTCATCTTTAATTCTTCTTCGTTTTCTGCTATAAGGGTGGTATCATCTGCATGTCTGAGGTTATTGATATTTCTCCCAGCAATCTTGATTCCAACTTGTGCTTCATCCAGTCCCTCATTTCGCATGATGTACTCTGCACGTAAGTTAAATAAGCAGGGTGACAATATACAGCTTTGACGTACTCTTTCCCAGTTTGAACCAGTTGTTGCGTGATATTACTCATACATTTTTTTTAAATTTTCTTATTTTAAGGAAGAGATTATTTTACTATTATTTTAAGGAAGAGATTTTTAGGGCCATTATGGTCACATTTTAGGTACTCAGTAGCTACACATGCCTGATGGCTGCCGTGTTGAACAGCACAGATCTAGAAGATTTGAATATCACTGCTTGCCACCTTCAGCTAGTTGACGCTTATAAAACTCTGTACCCAGGAACTATAAAATATACATTCTTTCAAGTGCACATGGAACTTTCACCAAGGCAAAGCGCATCATATGCAAGGCCATAAGACAGTCTCAAATCACAAGATTGAAATCTCATATTCTGGGACCACGTCAGAGTTAAAGTAGAAAAATAACAGTAAGTTACCTAAAAAGCTGGTATATCTGGAAATTGAGTGATACACTTATAAACATATTCTTGATCAGAGGGAATTTTATGGAAAATTAGAAATTTCCAACTAAATGATAAAATACAGCATTTGCAAAAATGTTAAGGGTTTAGCTTTAAGCAATACTTTGGTGGAAATTTGTAACTTAAGGAGAGGCTTAAATTTGATGATTAAAGTTTCTACCTTACACTCCAAAAAATAAAAAAGAAAACTAAATTCCTATTAAGGTAGCAGGAAGAAAATAAGAATAAGGGTAGAATACTGACAAATATAAAAAATGATCTGTGATGTGATAATCTTTCCTTTTGGTAACTTTATTAATAGTGACTTGCTAGCCATAATGACTAGTGATAAATTTAGTGAGAAAAAATTGGACATTACTTTGCCAACAAAGGTCTGTCTAGTCAAAGCTGTGGTTTTTCCAGTAGTCATATATGAATGTGAGAGTTGGACAGTAAAGAAAGCTGAGCACCAAAGAATTGATGCTTTTGACCTGTGGTGTTGGAGAAAACTTGAGAGTCCCTTGGACAGCAAGGAGATGCAATCCTAAAGGAAATCAGTCCTGAATATTCATTGGAAGGACTGATGCTGAAGCTGAAACTCCAATCCTTTGGCCACCTGATGCAAAGAACTGACTCATTGGAAAAGACCCTGATGCTGGGAAAGATTGAAGGTGGGAGGAGAAGTAGATGACAGAGGATAAGATGGTTGGATGGCGTCACGGACTCAATGGACATGAGTTTGAGTAAACTCCGGGAGTTAGTGATGGATAGGGAGGCCTGGCGTGCTGCAGTCCATGAGGTCGCAGAGTCAGACACGACTGAGCGACTGAACTGAATTGAGGCACCAATTTAGAGATGAGAGCAAGGTTCAGTTAAGTTTAATAATTACAATTATTTATAATGGAAGCCTCAGTTTCCTTGGATTCAAACTCAATTTAGTGCTCTGATTTGCCTGTTTCGGAAGATAATTTAACCTAGGGGTGAAGAAACCTATAGATATATTTTATAAATCCGTGAAAGAGTTTTAAATCTGAGAATATGAACCTAGTTTTAAGTAACCTAGTTTTAAGTAAAATGGTGGGCAGCCGCGTGCATCCCATCAAGAAGATATGTTCGGGACAGTGACATTTCCGGATGAGTCTGCAGAAATGATTGGCTCTCAGGAATTTGCATAATGTCATTTGCCTGAAAAAAAAAGAACATTTAAATAAAATGCTGCATTTTTTTCTTACAGGTTTATAGACAAGAAGGAAAGATTAAGCCAGCTTAAGAGCAAGCAAGAAGAATTTCAAAAAGAGTGAGTTTTCATTTTGCTTTCTAATTTGTGGGGGTCATCTGGTCACTGCATGGTTTATTTCAATGCTGTGGTACGCAGATATGTGGGTTGCTGATTTATTGAATTTAGGATACAGGTCTCAGCATGTGAAGAGCCCTGTATCTGGGAGAAACCAAAAGAAGAGATTGTCGAGTTTCTGGAGAACAGTGGGATCAGACATGGGGCCTGATTAATAGCAGGCACAGTGACTGAACGGGTGAATCAGAGAGCTGACCCTGGTAAATGCGTCCAGTACAGAAAGCATGTGACACTAGTGGTGGTGGCTCATGTAGGACATTATTGCTTCTCTTTGTTCTTCTGTATGAAGGTTTTGCAAAGTGTGGTCTGCAGATCATCTACTTAAGATTAAATTAACTTGGTGTTCTGGTTAAAAATGTAGATTCTTGGAATCTATCCTCAGATAATTCTGATTTGATAGGTCTGAGGGGAGGCCTGGGAATCTGAGTATTAGCAAGCACCCCTGACAGATCTCTTATACTCTGGATTTGGGAATTGTCCTGTAGAACATTTTGTCCCAAATTGGTCCAGTCACGTTCTCCATCCATACCCCAGACATGATTAACACATTTATGAGCCGATTAACTCTTCAGAGATGCCCTGCATTAGAGAAACCTGCTTGGATTTATTTTACTCCATCATTTCTCTGACTTTACTCTGTCATAGAAACTTAACTTTTTTCCTATAGAACACTTCATTCTATAGAACAAATTTTAGCCTACACTGACTTGTGCCATTTTAAAGTGGGGGAACTGACAATAGCATTTTAGATCATGAATTATCTTATGTTGTTGTTGGATCACTAAGCTGTGTTCAACTGTTTGTGATCCCATAGACTACAGCTCACCAGGCTTCTCTGCCCTAATTATCTCCCAGAGTTTGCTCAAACTCATGTCCATCGAGTCGGTGATGCCATCTGACCATTTCATCCTCTGTCACCCCCTTCTCCTCTTGCCTTCAATCTTTTCCAACATCAGGGTCTCATTATTATTACTTACGACTGATGGAAATTATTGATTATGATGGAGAGCAAAGGCGATAGCTGTTATGGAAGTTTATTGTATTTACAGAAAGGCTCTGAGCCATACTAAAAGTGCAAAAGGAAGCAGGTAAGAAAAAAATTGCAGAAAGCAGGGGATTTGGAAAACATTTTTAAATACTTAACACCCCACTTTGGTGTATCCAGAGTTTTCTAAGACGTTGTTTTAAAAAGTTGTTGATTTTGCATTTTTGAGCTTTACCAATTTTATTATTTTAAGAGCTTATTTCCTTTATCTCTTCTCCATACAGAGTATTAAGAGCTATGGAAGGAAAATGGATGACAGATCAATTGGTAAGAAGAAGAAGTATTTAAATAATATTCTTTACACTTGAGGTTACATGTTTTTAAATTGGCAGAACTTAAAAAATGATTTTGAACTTAAATTTATTTGTGATCATTTTTTGGCAGTTCTCTGTGAATATATTTCTAGGGCAGGCTTCTCACATATTTCATTTAGATACCAAAAACAGGGTATTGGCAGTTAATTATGGAACCACCATAATGAATAATTATGAGGTCTGATGCTGACAGAAATATACAAGAACAGTTAGATGCTCTTTTTTAAAAAAAATTACTCATCATGAACATACACTTTCTAGATGGGTTAATTGAAAAATAAGCTAAAATAGTAAAAGAAAATATGGGAGAGTGTTTATATAATCTGAAGGTAAGCAGACCTTTATAAGCCATAAAGTGAAACATTTGATACACTGCATACACGTTTAAAAATTGTATCTGTTGAAGACCCTGGCAAGATGAATATAAACTGAGACAAAATGCGTACAACATATGGAAATAAGGAGTTTGATTGATTACAATTTTATTCATTGTTGCTGGAAGTGCATATTGGCATATTTGTTTGAGGGACAGCTTGGTGGTAGTTTGTTGCTTTTGTAATGCATATGTGGTATATATACATCCAGTAGTTTTCCTCCTAAGAAAGTACACATGAATATACAGATTTACAGGTAAAGATTCTGATTGTATCGTTCTTAGTAAAATTAATATATAATTAAATATTCATCAAACAGAATGAGCTAATTATGATACTGTGTAGCTGTTAAAAAGAATGTGGTCAGTCTATATGCACTGGTATGGAATGATATCCAAGGTATTTTTTTTTTTAATGAAAAAAACTCAAATAGTAGGCTCCGGTAAAGTATGATTCCATTTGTGTGTGTGTTTTAAATATATATGCTCTTGAAAGTCTGAAGAGATACACAGTTACCCCTGAATAGTGGGAAGGAGTCAGGCTAACAATCTCATTCTTCTCTTTTGTGATGCTTGCTTTTTTTATAATAGGCATCATTCATAATTTTTAAATACTTATAAGTGAATTTTGCTTATGTTCTGAATGTTCTATAATCAAATTATGTTGTATGGGAAAAAGTCATAAAAGACTATTTATAAAGAATCTCATCCCAGTTTTTCTAAGTTCCTTTCTAAGTTTTCTAGTTTTTCTATCAAAAACTTAAATATTGATTCTTAAAGACTAATATCTTTTAAAAGTGAAAATATCTCATTGCCAGTTTATTCCTAAATTGATCACAGTTCCCGTGAATCTGTTCCCAGATTCACGCCGCTTTGGAGAGGGGAGCATTTTCCCCACTGAACAGTCCTGTAATGTGTTCTGTATCTTGTACTATCACACTACTTAGACAAGTGTTAAACATTATAAACATTTGAATGTTGTAAGCTTTCAGTTGTCCCCATTTATGGAGACATCATGGAATAGATAAATCATACTTTCTAAAAACCAACTAGTATGTCAGATTTTTACTTATCCTTTATTCTCTTTGGGGAAACCGTACCTAAACCTTGGTAATGGGAAAAGGCAGTTTCATGTTTCATAAAATTTTTTCAGGCTTTTCCAGAAATCTTATATGAGTTATATACACTTAAAAAAAAAAAAGACTTCTGCTCTTTTGTAGTTTTTTATTACTCTGTAAGTAATATTTGCTTATTGTATCAGTGAGATGGTACAGCTGATAGGCTCCTCAGTAACCAGCACTGAGAGTTTAGAGCAGTGCATCCATAGAACTCTCTGATGATACAAATGTTCTGTCTGCACTGCCCGATGTGGTAGGCATTAGCCATAGGTGGTGTTGACATGTACCACCTGACATGTGCGTAGTGGGAGTAAAAACCAAATTTTTAAAAAATTTTACATAATCTCATTGATTTTCAGATAGCCACATAGAACATAGCCACATAGATAGTTCTGTATTGGACAGGACAGGTTAAGAGAATATGCTTCAGCATTTTTCTCTGTACTTAACTAACACAGAAAAGAACTATGTGAATTTCTCATTCTCTCTTAATTTCCTAGCAGCTTCTGTATTGAACCAGAAAATTTTTTTTCTTTTTTGTAATCCACTGGTTACAAAAGCTGTAATAAATATACTGGTCTTTTCTTCATTGCATTTTCTAAGATACACCTCAGGATAAGTAGTGTCCCTAGTAGATAATCATATTAATTGTAAGAGACCAATATTTGTGATATTTGTTTCATACCTTTTTTAAGAGATGGAAAATAATGTCCTGCAAGATGAGGATTGAACAGCTGAAACAAACTATATGTAAAGGAAATGAAGAGATGAAGAAAAGTAAGTAATTTTCCCACCTCTCTCCAACCCTGATAAAGGACTCATGTGTAATTTCATGGGATTGATCAGCTAGGGAGAGAAAGGGGAAGGGGTAGTAGAGGCAATAGCAGCCTGGAAAAGTTAACTGGTTGCCTTTTACTCTTTGTAAAATATTTGTATAAGGAATTTATATAATATATATGTATATATTTCAAGTATATGTATATAAAACATGTATCTGTGTTATATATATTTACAAATGTGTGCATATATACATAAACACATGTGCACATGTAATGACCTTTATAAACTACTTATCTCAGTTTAAAAAGTTGAGTACTGTATGTGTCCCATTTCCCTTAGCTGATAGGAAGCTCAGAGTCAGTTTTGGTAATCAAGTATAATTATTAGTTCAACCAGAAGCAAATATTGACTTTTTCTCCATCAGTGAGTCTTATACATATTTTAATCTGTATTAATTTTGTATTATGTTTGTGTACTTCATATTTTATCACAAGTAGTTGCCAGATTTTAAGAGAATCCTCTTAGAAATCCTGTGTCCTTAGACATAGTGCATGCTGGGATGTCCCTGGTGGTCCAGTGATTAAGACACTGAGCTTCCACTGTAGGAGGTGGGGGTTCAGTCCCTGGCCAGGGAGCTAAGATCCCACATGTCATGTGGCCAAAGATAAATTTTAGGGGGGAAAAAAAAGGTTCATATATTTCTGAAGATCACTGTTTAAAGTTTAAAATGGATTGCTGTCATACCTTGTAAGTCCCTTTATTGTCTACTCATTGCTTTCAGAAGCAAGTATTTTATAGTGGTAGGTAATGGTATAAAAGCTGCCTTTGAAAAACTTGTCCTAATAAAGTGCCTGCGTGGAGTTTCACAGGATTAATAAGCTAGAGAAACAGGGCATCCTGATGAAGAGGTCTCAGAACTACAGCCGGCCCCTCCTGTGCTGTTTGGCTTGCACTGTCCAAAGGCTCTGGGTCAGCAGCAGTGTAGGGACTCGTTACTTACCACGGGTTCACCCACTTTCCCTTCCTCCCTGGATGTTCACAGTAGGAGTTTGCCACCAGGCATCTGTGAACCTCCTGAAATTGCTGAATTGACTGAGTTTGTGTGTTTCTCTGATGGAAAAGTTTAAAACTTTGATCAGCTCCTTTTAATAGGCTCCTGTCCCCCCAAGTATCCTTTTAGTCGCTAAGTCGTGTCTCTTTGCAACCCTGTGGACTGTAGCCCGCCAAGCTCCTCTGTCTGTGGAAAAACATCTACTTCTCCTTCATTGACTACACTAAAGCCTTTGACTGTGGGGATCACAACAAACTGGGGGAAATTCTTAAAGAGATGGGAATACCAGACCACCTTGTCTGTCTCCTGAGAAACTTGTATGCAGGTCAAGAAACAACAGTTAGAACTGGACATGGAACAACAGACTGATTCAAAATTGTGAAAGGAATATGGCAAGGCTGTATACTGTCACTCTGCTTATTTAACTTCTATGCTTATTTAACATCATGCAAAATGCCAGGCTGGATGAATCACAAGCTGGAATCAAGATTGCGAGGAAAAATACCAACAGTCTCAGATATGTAGATGATACCACCGGTATGGCAGAAAATGAAGAGAAACTAAAGAACCTCTTGATGAGGGTGAAAGAGGAAAGTGAAAAAGCTGGCCTAAGATTCAGCATTCAAAAAACTAACATCATGGCATCTGGTCCCATCATTTCATAGCAAATAGATAGGGGAAAAGTGGAACAGTGTCAGACTTAATTTTTTTTGGCTCCAAAATCACTGCAGATAGTGTCTGCAGCCATGAAATTAAAAGATGCTTGTTTCTTGGAAGAAAAGGTATGACAAACCTAGACAGCATATTAAGAAGCAGAGACATCACTTTGTTGCTAAAGGTCCATCTAGTCAAAGCTATGGTTTTCCCAGTAGTCATATACAGATGTGAGAGTTGGGTCATAAAGAAAGCTGAGTGCCAAAGAGTTGATGCTTTCAAATTGTGGTGCCAGAGAAGACTCTTGAGAGTCTCTTGGACTGCAAGGAGATCAAACCAGTTAATCCTAAAGGAAATCAACCCTGAATATTCATTAGAAGGACTGATACTGAAGCTGACTCCAATACTTTGACCACCTGATGCAAAGAGCTGGCTCATTGGAAAAGACCCTAATGCTGGAAAAGATTGAAGGAAGAAGGAGAAGGGGGCGGCAGAGGATGAGATGGTTAGGTAGCATCACTGATTTGATGGACGTGAATTTGAACAAACTCAGGAGATACTGGAGGACTGAGGAGCCTGGTGTGCTGCAGGTCATAGGGTGGAAAAGAGTTGGACACAACTTAGTGACTGAACAATAACAGCAAAGCCCCAAAATACTGAAGGCAACAACCGTGGAAAATATTAGCAAGAGATATGGTTCTCTACTAGTGGAATCTATAGCTGTGATTTCCATCCCTAGCAGATGATTGGTGTCACCTGATAACCATTTTTAAACTCTAGAGAGAATCTGGGCCCTGCCTTGGACTTAGAAAATGAAAATCTCGTTTGTGGGGACTGGGGTCAATGGTTCATAACCTGTCTGTAGTAAAAGACCATTTTTTTCTCCTTCATTTCCAATGTGTCATAAACCAACATCAATAATTTTGTAAAATAACAGTAAAATTAGTTACTAGAAAAGTGATTACATACTTGGATGCCACGGTAATATCACATAGCCATGTCAAAATATTTTTTTTCTAAATTTGCTCTCTATTTCTGTACTTGTTTTGTTTGGTAAAGCTTTGGGCCAGATCCATGGTTCACACTTTGAGTAGTAGCTCTACTCTGATGACCTGCCAGGTTCATAAGCTGTTTGCCACCATCTATATTAAACTGAGAAAATTTTGCAAACAGTTTCAAGGCAGTTAATGAATTCCAGAAGCTCAAGTTTATAGATTAGATTAAGAGTTTGCTACTCAAGAAATAGCCTGTTGTGTGTTTTTTAAAAAAAAAACAACAACAGAATCTTACTGTTAAAGTACCAATTATAAACTGTAGCTCCTGATGAACATTTCTCCAGAATCTTTTGATTTAACACGTTGTGATTGCATGATAATATGGCATAGATAGGGAAATTGGATTGTATTTGAAATTTCAGAGTTGAGTTGATCTGTTATTTGCCAAAATAGCAAGAGTAGATTACAGACAGGGAAGATGACATGGAGAGAAGAGTGACTTAACCTGAGTGCATTAGTGCAGGTTGGGTGTCTGTGATGATTTCCTGTCACCTTCAAGGAGTTCCAGTATTACATTGGGAAATGTCATTTAAAAAATCTAACCACCATATGGCTCAGGCCATGGCTAGATATTGATAGATACATTTGAGTACTTGTAAAGAGCTCAGTAGAGATCATGAAAATGAATGAACTTAACTGGAAAGTGTGTGAAAGGACCATAGACTTAACCTTCGGGACATTCATATTGATCAGGAATGGTGAAGAGATGAATCAGAGAAGAAAAAGAAGATGTGTGTGTGTGTCTGTGTGTGTGTGTGTGTGTGTGTATAAAAGAAACTTTATGCCTGCTGTGAAATAACCTAGGTTCAGTTTCATGCGTCCTCAGTCTTGTCTGACTCTCTGCGACCCCATGGACTGTAGCCTGCCAGGCTCCTCTGTCCATGGGATTCTCCAGACAAGAATACTGTAGTGGGTTGACATTTCCTCCTCCAGGGGATCTTCCCAACCTTGGGATCGAACCAGTGTCTCTTGCATCTCCTGCATTGGCAGGGATACTTTACCACTGTGTTACCTGGGAAGCCCTAGGACCTCCATAAAAAGGGCACATATTGGGCAGGATGAGTGTCTGTGTTCTCGGCTGTGTGGCCAGGCTCTGGTGGCCCTTGCAGTGGTTAAAATGTTAGTGTATGGTGGGTACTCCTACCCTGCTGGGGGTGCTGCTCCCCACTGTGACTTTTCAGAGTGGTGGTCTGTTTCTTTGTTGCATGACCACCGGCCGTGAGGTTGTCCTCGGGTTCTCTGAGTGGAGCCCAAGGCACACTGAATAGTTTCCTAAGGAAAATCAGGTCTCCAGTGAGTTTTTCAAACTTTGGTATTTTTTCTGCCCAACATACCTGTTCTTCAGTGTTTACTTTAAGAAAGTCAGGTGCTTTGTGTGCTAAACTCCAAACGCAATCCAGCTTCCCTAACTTGAGCTTGATAGTATTGAGTGATGCTTACTAATGTTGATAACAAATGGAGACTCAGAATCATTTTAGTGGTGGTCCCCTTTGCTCTGTGTATAATAACCTCCTTGAACTAAACTCTTGGTCTCCATACTTGGTGAACGTCATCTCATTAATGTTATTGAGGTTTTGCTTTCAATTTAGACATAATGCAGGAAGACACTTAATGCTTTGGAGGCCTTGGTGGGGGAGTGTTAGTGTGCAATATCCAGAAACTGTTTCCAGAGCTTATTGTTGGGTGTGACTTGTTTATTTTAGATACCGAAGGCCTCCTCAAAACCAAGGAAAAGAATCAGAAACTTTATACTCGAGCACAACGGCACCAGGAAAAGAAGGAGAAGATCCAGAGGCATAATCGCAAACTTGGTGACCTGGTAGAGAAAAAAAACATGGACTTAAGAAGTCATTATGAGCGTCTGGCAGATCTTCGGCGGTCTCACATATTAGAGCTCACGTCTGTCATTTTTCCCATTGAGGAAGTAAAGACTGGTGCGAGGTACAGTAAGCAAGTCTTTTGACTCTAGGGAAACCCAATTTCCAAAGATCAAGTGTCTTTCAAGCACGTCAGCACATTTATTGGGCCTCATTCTGGGTTTTCCTGGTGATGAAACTTAAGTCTTATCTGCTTCAGTCTATAGTAAACATTGCACGAAGTTGGGGAGGCAGTCAGGGGGAAGGGTGGTGGCCCTGGGAGAGGTGAAGCCCAAGCTTATGGACTCTTAGAGCTTCCAGAGGAGGGCCGGGCTCACACCCTTCATCCAGAACCATCTGATGTGGCTGCAGGGCCAGTCAGGCTGCTCATTAATCACATGCTGTTAGGCAAGTTCTTGCACCTTCAAGTCTTATTTCCTTGTCTGTGAGATGGGGATAATAAATGCCTACCTCACAGAGAAATCATGAGCTAGATGGAAGAAAAAGCCCCTGGGTCTCTTACTTGGTGGGCAAGACATGCTGACTCCACCTTTCCCTTGTAACCCTCCCGTCTCGCTCAGGATCAGCTAGGTTGAGGCTCAGGCACCCTCAGGAGCCAGTGGGACGAACAGGATGGGGATTCTCAGCTGGCTGACCGTCAGAGTCACTCAGGAGCTTCAGGAGAAAACAGGTCCCAGAGGACTGAGCTCCAGCCCCCATGTCCCTCTTAGAGTGTTTTATTTCTTAAACTTCCCCAGATGATGCTGGTGATCACACAGATTTGGAAACTTCCACTGAGGAGTTTCGTTTGTTTTCTGGTTAACCATCGGGCCCTTGCCCTTGAGGGTTTTCCTTCTCTGCAATTGCCTTCACTTTCTGGCACCTTTTCCTGGCGCTGGACCGTCAGTGGACTCTTGCTCCTTAGGACTTAGAATTCACTGCCTCCACTTCAGTCTGTCCTTTCACCTGTTGCCAGAGTGAGCTTCCTCAAAGCCCGAAGGTCTGATTGTGCTTCTGACTTGACAGCCTACTCTCTGACACTTAACAAGTCATTTGTCACTAGTGATGGTTAGCAAATATAGAGAGAAAAAGGCAGATTCAAAATAGAGAAGAACTCAGGGCTCAGAAATAGACCCGGAAAGTGGTATTCTGAATTAGTGGGGAAAAGTTGGATTTTCCCCAAAATTGGTATTAAGACAGCTGGCCAGGCCTTTGAGGGGGAAAAAACTGACAAACAGAAGCATTATGCCAGATTACATTTTAGATTTTTTAAATTACATATGAGCCAAAATACCTGTGTTAGAACACATGGTCAACAAGACTAGGATACTGTTCCAGATTGTAGGATACTAAGACTCAGAGAAAAACTTTCTCTTCCATACTTGTGCTGTTTAAATCTTTCCTGTTAGTGTAAATTGCTATGTATCATTCTTCTTTTTTAAGCTAGCAGTGTTGAAGTTATCCCTATGATAAGATACCTTGCTCCGTCCCATTTCTTCTCACCCTGCCTTGAGTGGGGAAGGCGGAAGGAGAGGGACGGCCTAGAACTGGCCGCAGTGTCCTGTGCAGGGCCGCCAGGACTGGGTTCACGTGCAGCTGGTGGCCCAGGGGATGGGTTCTAAACGCAGAGCAGCGCGGCAGGCCCTGCCCTGTCTGGGCGTCTCCCACCTCTTCTTCCAGCACCGTTTTCTGGCATTTCCCTCATGCCTCACACACACCCACGCTGACCTCTCTGCTCCCCAGACACCCTGCGTTCTCGCCACCTGCACGGTACCTGCCGGGCCTTCTCATTCCACTTCCACACTTTAGGCCAGCAGCACTCCAGGTGTAGTCTGTGAGCCTCTCTGGGTCACTGAGGCCTTTTCAGGGCATCTGTGCAGTCAGAACTATTTTCATAATAATACTAACACTTTATTTTCCCTTTTCACTCTGTTTGACATTTGTACTGGTGGCTCAAATGCCGTGGTGGGGAAATCTCCGTCGCCTTGACAGGTTTCAGGGCAGTGACACCAAACTGTGGTAATAGTCATTGGATTGCCTTGCAGTGCAAAAACCAACCAGTTACACATCAAGAACACTACTGATGAAGCAGTAGAAACTATTCATTTTATTTAAATTAAGTCTTGACCGCTGCATGCCCGTCCTTAGACTGCTGTGCAGTGTGGTGGGAAGTCTGTAGAAAGCATGTTTGCTGCATGCTGAAAGCTACCAGGCTGAAGGAAAGGCCCTTGAGTGAGTTGCTGGTGAAACTAGTTTTTTTGTTTGTTTTTTTTTTTACTATGGGACACTTTCTCCCCTTGAAAGAACAGTAGAAAAACTTGGGTTTTAAAGAGATTTTCAAAAGTCATGTGCTATGCTATGCAACTCAGCTGGTCAGCAAATAATGTCACTCTTTGCTAATTTTCCTGTTTTGAAAAATACAGTTTTTCATTCATAAAAACATGCTACTTATGTGTAATGGGATTTATTATTTTTGAGTGAGTTAATAATTTAAATATTTCTCAGATTTTTAATACAGTAAATATTAATAGATCTAACACACATACACAAAAGCTCTTTGGAGTCCTCAGAATTTTTTGAGCACATGAGGGGGTCTTAAGATCACATGGTTTGAGAACCTAACACTTGACGCCCTTGTTCATGGTGCCATCACGCCCACATGCTGTGAGCTTCTCTGCATGGCTGCTTTGTCCTTCACCTCTAGAAGGACTTGCTCACCTCTGTATTTTCCAATTAAATCCCTGTCCTTTCATGCATCATCCCAGTGTTCCATGTACCTGCCAAGTAACTGCACACTGTTTAAAACCCAGTGCCTTTACCATCCGTATGATCTTTGGTTTGTAGAGATCCTGCAGACGTGTCTTCAGAGAGCGACAGTGCCATGACCTCCAGCACCGTGAGCAAACTCGCTGAAGCGCGGAGGACGACTTACCTCTCGGGGCGATGGGTCTGTGATGATCACAACGGGGATACCAGCATTAGCATCACGGGGCCTTGGATTAGCCTTCCCAACAACGGGGACTACTCAGCCTACTACAACTGGGTGGAAGAGAAGAAAACCACGCAGGGGCCTGGTGAGAAGCAAGATAGTGTTCGAAAACTTTTATAAATTTTTTTTTAATTGAGGTGAAATTTATGTAACAAAATGAACGTTATAGAGTCAGCGAGCTGACAGTGTTGTGCAGCCATCACCTTTGTCAAGATCAAAAGCACTTTTTTCATCCCAGACAAAAGCTTTGGGGCTCGAATCAGTCACTCCCATTCCCTCCTCTTCCCAGCTCTTGGCAAACACTGTCCTGCTTTCTGTCTCCATGGACGCTTTCTGTTTGTTTCACAGAGATGGGATCATACAACGTGTGGCCTTGTGTCAGGCTTGCTTCACTTAGTGTGTGGTTTTCAGAGTTCCTCCACATTATGGCATATACGTTTCATTCCTTTTACGACTGGATAATATTCCTTGTGTGGCTCTGCCATATTTTGTTAATTGATGAATGGACTGAAAACGTGTGTTAATATTTTTTTAGATATTTCACCTTTTGGGGTCAAGTGTTACTTATATAAAAAGATCTCACTATTTAAAGAAGTGTATTTAGCCTGTTGGTTCCCATTTTTATAGCTTCTAACTTTGTAAATAACTTTTTTTTTTTTTTTTTACCAGTCCTAAGTGGAGATTGAAATACCCCAGTAGAAAAACCCTTTAAAATGCCACTAGCTTCTCTTTGGTGGAGAGAGATGATGCAGTTAGTTATCCAGCAAGTATTGACTGAGTGCTTTCTGTCAGGCACGTGCTGGTGTCATGCACAAGGCGATGTCACCAAGGCAGGTGTAGCCCTTTGCCTCTCTGTGGAGAGGAAAGGAAGCAACTCATGGTCAAAGGCATCACACTCTGAGTGTGGGCTGTGGGCAGAACCAGCACTTCATGGGGTGGGGCTACAGAGGAAGGGACTATTACTCTGTAGGGTAGTCAGGGGAGGCCTCTCTGAGGAGGTGACTTTTAAGTTGGTCATTAATTGCATAAATAATGCATTGTCCAAGCAGTTCAGACTTCAATTTCATTTATGCTGGGTCTGGTTAGGCCCATTTGCTTAGGTTATATTCCACTCATCACAAATTATAAATAATATTAATGTCTGGCCATGGACCTTTTATTAATAAAGAGTAAAGCTTAGCCGTCAGTAATGTATTGATAAAACCACACATCCCAGAAATCCAGGTTCATTAATGTTTTTGTTGAAATTGAAGTTTTTTGTGTATGGCTGTTTTCTACTTTATAGACATGGAGCATAATAACCCTGCTTACACGATCAGCGCTGCATTGTGCTACGCGACTCAGCTGGTCAACATTTTGTCTCATATACTCGACATAAATCTTCCCAAAAAGCTGTGCAACAGGCAAGTGATTGAAACAGCGATGTCGTCTTTGTCGTGGCTCTCTCATGTTCCTGTTGTGTTCTTCATTCTAATTAAAACAATGGGAGGGGAATTGGGGAAGGACAAGAATTTACGTATTATTGGGACTTTCCAGGTGGTCCAGTGGTTAAGACTCTGCACTTCCACTGCAGGGGGCATGGGTTAGATCCCTGGTCAGATCCCGCATGCCTCATGTATGGCCAGGAAAGGAAAAAAAAAAAAGAAGAATGAAGGATTTTCTAAAAAGAAAAGATCTGACCGTGAAATACTTCATAAGCCCAATGTGCAAATTTGTGTCATTATCTTAAAATTGCATGTGACGTGTTTGAAAAGACCACAGAATTCTCTCATAGGAAAAGATAATTTAAGGGAAAACCAGGATACACAGAGGGTGTGCTTATGTGTAAGAACTCAGTAAATTGTAACACTTTCTTATTTAATTGTAAAGGTTTATAGTCCACCCAGTTCCTACTAAGATCTTCCTACCTCCCATGTTATCCTTGTATTTCACGTAAATGTTAATGTATGTAATTACCACCACCACCACCACCACCACCTCCCTTTAAACGCAAAAGGTATTGTGCTAAACTAAGGTGCTCTACGCCTTGCTTTTTAAATTTGTTTTTATTTATGAAGATTTTTTGAGTATCTGCTGTGTGCTTGGCACTATTCTAGGCACTGGAGGGGGTACACTGGTGATGAAAATATAATCTCTGCCCATTTGGTACTTAATTTTAACAGAGAGACACATAGTAAATGAACATTGTGTCAGTTGGTGATGAGGGTTGGGAAGAACATTAGAGCAGGTGAAAGAGTGGGAATGTGGGGCGGGGAAGAGTTTACCACATCCGAGAGGGTGGGTATGGATCCTGTGGGAACCTGGAGGAGGCTGGGAGCAGGCCACGGGGATCCCTGGGCAAGGAGAAGGGCAGGTGCAGAGCCCGGGGAGAGGGAGAGGATGAGGCAGTGGGGATCCAAGTCTGCAGATCCCGTGGGGACCTTGTAGAGCCACTGTTGGCTTTAGCCGTCCCTCTGCCTAATATGGATAGTCACAAAGTTTTCCTTTGTACAAATATGCCAAGATCTTACCAATCTGCTGCGTCTCCTGCTCATACCTCAGAGAATAATCCTGTCCATTCGTTGTTTCATTAGTGTGCAGATACTTGTGCAGAGTAAGTTTTCAGAAGTAGGGCTGCTTGGTCACAGGGTACATGCACGTGTAATTTCTGGAAGCAGTGAAGTTGCTCTTCGGGAGAGCAGTAGCTCATTCCTAGAAAGTTCCTGATAGGTGCAGTTTATTATGAGGCAGAGGGCTTGGGGTGTGTCTTGTGCTAACTGTAGTGTAAAGCGTACTCTTTAAAATGAACATTTTAGCAGAATTTTTTCAGGAATCACAACTTTACAAATTGTCCATTTGTTTTGCAGTGAATTTTGTGGAGAAAACCTCAGCAGACAGAAATTTACTCGAGCAGTGAAGAAACTGAATGCAAATATTCTTTATCTGTGCTTTTCCCAGGTATGGAAAATACGCCATGAGCTCAATTTTAATTTGTTACATGGTTGAAAATATTAATCTCTTTTTTTTTTTTTTCCCACTTTTTCTAGCATGTAAATTTAGATCAATTACAGCCACTGCATACACTCAGGAATCTAATGTACCTGGTCAGTCCGAACTCTGAACACTTAGGCAGGTAAGAAGGGTGTTTGTTGCTTTTCTCTAAGTGGTGTTATTGTGATGACTTGTAAGTAGAGTTGCTATACCTGTGAGCAGGGTGCAGGGGCCTGATCCCTAGCCCCAAACTCTCTAGATGGGACAGAGATAACAGTCCTGTGCGGAAAGAAACAAGGGTTAGTCATGTTTGATCCCTTCTGGTCCTTACATAATCTTTTCTAAGAGGAAATAAATGGCAACCTTTTTTAATACCTACAGCAGAATAGAAGCCATATGTTCCTGGAGTGGGGACTTCTTGTTCTGTCTCTGAAGACCAGAGGCTGTTTCTTTGAATCCACATCTGTTTCTTCCTTAGCTCAGCCTAGTGTCTCCCCCAATTCTTATGCATTTTCTTTTGTGCCTGTTCATTCTTTCCCATTATAATAATCCCTCCCTGTGTTCTTTTTGTTGCTGAGTCTATCTGGCCGCCATTTGCTGGAGATAAAGGGCATTAGAAAGTTTATGAAATGAACTAGTTTGAAACCCCATTATCCTAAAAAGAGGAGTAAGTTCACCAAAATGACCAATCAGGACTGGTCTGTGGGATCTTTCTAGTCTCTCAGCCCACGGAAGCACAACATAGATGAGACTTATCTTTGGGGCCATCCATGCACCCGTTCTCTGGGTGCTTATCTTTTTCCCTTGCTCTGAGAAGTTGGTCTGTACATTTCTGCAGATATGACTTGGTTAATATATTTGAACTTTTGAAAGAGAACAAAGGAAAATGAAAGGTGGGAAAGTTCTTTGGGGACTCCCTCCCCCATCATTCATTTTCTTTGATACCGGAACCATGGCTCTAGGGGAGACCCCCCACTGACCAGGGTGCCTGGCTCCCTCCAAACTGCAGCGAGCCTGATCTTGGTCATCTGCTCTTAATCTTGTCTTGTGTGTCTTCTCAACTCTCCCCCCACCTAAAACAGTGCTTAACTTTTCTGGGACATAGAGCCTTCTGGAGAAAGCTGTGAAATCTCTCCAGGGAACCGCACCTACACCTAGAATTCTACATCATTTTATAGGGAGGTTATTTGCCTCACCCCAAATCACATGCATTAGTTCACAGGCCATAGGAACCTGTTAAGGTAGCCATCCCATTTTTAGTGGTTGATGCCTATTTTTGTGAGTTTGCTGCTGTCTTCTCTGTACATTATTTGTAAAGGATTCCACATGAGGAAATTTATCTTTGATAATAACTGCTAATATTTATTGAGCCAACATATATGGACAGTGGGCCAACTGCTTGACCTGTATAATATTGACATGATAGATGGGAAAAAGGCAATGAATAAAATTCAGTTCTCATTAATAATTAAAGAAAAACTATTAAAAATTTTTAAATAGGTTATTAATAAAGGATATTTACTACAAACCTACATCAGAAACTAGTATACTTACTGACATGTTACTTAGGTAAATGTTTAATAGAGTCTTCCCCTTATAGTCAGAAAAGGCCAAGAATGCCTACTATCACTACTGTGTTACTGCTCTGGAGGCCTGGCCAAGGCAAAACATTTTTACAAAGAAGGTGTGTTTATATTGGGAAGAAGGTGACAATGTAGATGGTATGATTATCAAACTGGTTATCCAGGAGAACCAAGAAACTGTTGGAATTGATTGATCAGTGGTGACTAGATACAAGTTCACCATAGAAAGAGCAATTGCTTTCTTATATGCCAACAGCAACTAGTTAGAAAATGTAACGGATAAAAGGTCCTTTCTGTTGTGGCAACAAAAAATATAAATTATCTAAGAATAATCCTTACCAAATACTTGCAAGTCTATATAAAGAAAATATGAAAATTATTCAACATATATTTATGGAATGTCTGCCGGGCAACTGTGTGAGGTATTGAACAGAGTGAAAGCAAGCCCGAGGCTGTGAAGGCCCTGAGCGTTCTCTAGGATGGGAAGGCTCGGTGTGGTAAGAATGCCGCTTCTGCCCAGAAGGAAACCTGATCGGAAATTTCAACAGATGTTTCATGGAACTTAAGTTGATTTCCAAGGTTCAGCTAGAAGCGCAGTCTGAAAGGAAATTTTGAAAAAAGAACAAGGGATGGGCTTGGCTCCTTTAAAACATAGCATGAAGGTAATTAAAACCTTTATTCCCTCAGCATGCGGATAGGTGGAGCACTTAGAGGAAGAGAACAAAGAGTCCAGAAACAGGCACATGCGTGTGTGTGCGTGTGTGTGCGCGCGTGCATGTGTGTCCGTGTGCGTGTGTGTGTGTGTAGGAACATCATAGATGATAGGGTGCCATGTTGAATTGGATAAAAACAGCAGCTCAATGGTGGTGGGCCAGTTGGGTATTTCTGTGGGGCAAAAGTTGGAATCATACTGCATTCCATATGTAAAAATAAATTCCAAATGACATAAAAGACCTTATTACTTTATTTAAAAAAAACAAAACAACCTATAAAGGAACTAGGAGGAAAGACAGTGTGGGGAGGGAATTCACAAGCAACCCAAAAAACCCAAAAACCATAAAGGAAAGGAGTTACACATTTTACTGTGTCAAAACTAAATGTCTCTGGTAAAAGACACCATAAACAAAGTTAAAAGACAAGCAACAGGTGTGTTTTGTAACCCTTACAATAGGCAGCAGACTAAAATCTAGACTAAAGAAATCTTTCAAATCAGTAAAAGACAAACGAACCTCAGACAAAGGATTTAGGCGGGAATTTCACACAGAAGTGCAAGTAGTATTCAAATGAAAAAATCTTCAGCCTCAATCAAGAGTAAAGAATTACTATTCTAAATAGCTTTCTGTCCATAGTTTTCAGCCATAAGTTTAGCAAAACTGGAAAGGCTTGACAGTACGCAGTGTTGCTGGAAAACAAACACCTTTCTTCTAGGGCAGATTCCCTTGGTGGGTGTGAAGCTTTCTCTGGGCTGCCCTCCATTCTGAGGGCTGGGTCTGACAGGAGTACACATGCACAGCCAGGTTGTTGAGTTCGTGTTTGTGAACCAGAAGGGCGGGAAGTAAGTTTCACGAGTCAGGTCCCCTTTCACACCTGCCTCAGTTGGAATTAAGACTTCAGAGAGGTTGTTGCAAGAACCTGGGTTCTGGCTGCTTCCATTAAGACTAGCTGAACTGAGGATCCCATCCTGAGCCCAAAATAAACTTCTTCTTTGAAATAAATTTACAGAAAAATAGCAATAAAACAAAAATAGGGCAGAAATCAGTTCAGTCACTCAGTTGTGTCCAACTCCATGTGACCCCATGAATCGCAGCACGCCAGACCTCCCTGTCCATCACAAACTCCCGGAGTTTACTCAAACACGTCCATCGAGTCGGTGATGCCATCCAGCCATCTCATCCTCTGTCGTCCCCTTCTGCCTCCAATCCCTCCTAGCATCAGGGTCTTTTCCAATGAGTCAACTCTTGGCATGAGGTGGCCAAAGTATTGGAGTTTTAGCTTCAGCATCAGTCCTTCCAATGAACACCCAGGACTGATCTGCTTTAGGAAGGACTGGTTGGATCTCCTTGCAGTCCAAGGGACTCTCAAGAGTCTTCTCCAACACCACAGTACAAAAGCATCAATTCTTCGGTGCTCAGCTTTCTTCACAGTCCAACTCTCACATCCATACATGACCACTGGAAAAACCATAGCCTTGACTAGATGGACTTTTGTTGGCAAAGTAATGTCTGCTTTTTAATATGCTATCTAGGTTGGTCATAACTTTCCCTCCAAGGAGTAACACTGTTTCCACTGTTTCCCCATCTATTTGCCATGAAGTGATGGGACCAGATCCCAGGTACTTAGTTTTCTGAATGTTGAGCTTTAAGCCAATTTTTTCACTCTCCTCTTTCACTTTCACGAAGAGGCTTTTTAGTTCCTCTTCACTTTCTGCCATAGGGGTGGTGTCATCTGCATATCTGAGATTATTGATATTTCTCCCGGCAATCTTGATTCCAGCTTGTGCTTCATCCAGCCCAGCGTTTCTCATGCTGTACTCTGCATGTAAGTTAAATAAGCAGGGTGACAATATACAGCCTTGATGTACTCCTTTTCCTATTTGGAACCAATCTGTTGTTCCATGTCCAGTTCTAACTGTTGCTTCCTGACCTGCATATAGGTTTCTCAAGAGGCAGGTCAGATGGTCTGGTATGCCCATCTCTTTCAGAATTTTCCACAGTTTATTGTGATCCACACAGTCAAATGCTTTGGCATAGTCAATAAAGCAGAAATATACATTTTTCTGGAACTCTCTTGCTTTTTCGATGATCCAGCGAATGTTGGCAATTTGATCTGTGGTTCCTCTGCCTTTTCTAAAACCATCTTGAACATCTGGAAGTTCATGGTTCACATATTGCTGAAGCCTGGCTTGGAGAATTTTGAGCATTACTTTACTAGCATGTGAGATGAGTGCAATTGTGGGGTAGTTTGAGCATTCTTTGGGATTGTCTTTCTTTGGGATTGGAATGAAAACTGACCTTTTCCAGTCCTGGGGCCACTGCTGAGTTTTCCAAATTTGCTGGCATATTGAGTGCAGCACTTTCACAGCATCATCATTTAGGATTTGAAATAGCTCAACTGGAATTCCATCACATCCACTAGCTTTGTTCGTAGTGATGCTTCCTAAGGCCCACTTGACTTCACGAACTATAGAAATGATCCCTGAAAGTATAGTCTTCCACTTGACTTCACATTCCAGGATGTCTGGCTCTAGGTGAGTGATCACACCATCGTGATTATCTGGATCATGAAGATCTTTTTTGTACAGTTCTTCTGTGTATTCTTGCCACCTCTTCTTAATATCTTCTGCTTCTCTTAGGTCCATACCATTTCTGTCCTTTATTGAACCTATCTTTGCATGAAATGTTCCCTTGATATCTCTGATTTTCTTGAAGAGATCTCTAGTCTTTCCCATTCTGTTGTTTTCCTCTATTTCTTTGCACTGATCACTGAGGAAGGCTTTCTCATCTCTCCTGGCTATTCTTTGGAACTCTGCATTCAAATGGGAATATCTTTCCTTTTCTCCTTTGCTTTTCGCTTCTCTTCTTTTCACAGCTATTTGTAAGGCCTCCTCAGACAACCATTTTGCCTCTTTGCATTTCTTTTCCATGGGAATGGTCTTGATCCCTGTCTCCTATACAATGTCACGAACCTCTATCCATAGTTCATCAGGCTTTCTGTCTATCAGATCTAGTCCCTTAAATCTATTTCTCACTTCCACTGTATAGTCATAAGGGATTTGATTTAAGTCATACCTGAATGGTCTAGTGGTTTTTCCTACGTTCTTCAGTTTAAGTCTGAATTTGGCAATAAGGAGTTCATGATCTGAGCCACAGTCAGCTCCTGGTCTTGTTTTTGCTGACTGTATAGAGCTTCTCCATCTTTGGCTGCAAAGAATATAATCAATCTGATTTTGGTGTTGGCCATCTGGTGATGTCCATGTGTAGAGTCTTCTCTTGTGTTGTTGGAAGAGGGTGTTTGCTATGACCAGTGCATTCTCTTGGCAAAACTCTATTAGCCTTTGCCCTGCTTCATTCCATACTCCAAGGCCAAATTTGCCTGTTACTCCAAGTGTTTCTTGACTTCCTACTTTTGCATTCCAGTCCCCTATAATGAAAAGGTCCGATGCTATAAAGAGCAATATTGCATAGGAACCTGGAGTGTTAGGTCCATGAATCAAGGCAAATTGGAAGTGGTCAAACAGGAGATGGCAAGAGTGAATGTCGACATTCTAGGTATCAGCGAACTAAAATGGACTGGAATGGGTGAATTTAACTGAAATGACCATTATATCTACTACTGTGGGCAGGAATCCCTTAGAAGAAATGGAGTAGCCATCATGGTCAACAAAGAGTCTGAAATGCAGTACTTGGATGCAGTCTCAAAATGACAGAATGATCTCTGTTCGTTTCCAAGGCAAACCATTCAATATCACAGTAATCCAAGTCTGTGCCCCAACCAGTAATGCTGAAGAAGCTGAAGTTAAACAGTTCTATCAAGACCTACAAGACCTTTTAGAACTAATACCCAAAAAAAAAGGACAGAAATACTTAGACCCTTTACCCAGATTCACCTTTTTTTTTGTATTTTACCGTGTTATCAACATCAACAAGTCTAACTGATACAGTACTCTAGTGCCCAGATGCACATTTTGTCTGGCCCAGATAACGTCCTTGATAGCACCGCCCCTGAGCATAGGATCCAGTCTTTGAGTTGGATGTTGTGTTCAGTGCTGTTACCTCTTTTACCCTTTAAATCTGGAACATTACCACAGTCTACTTTGTTTTTCATGACATTCCCGTTTGTTTGTTTTTAAATAGATCTTTTATTCTGAGTTTGCTGTTTCCTTGAACCATGGATCAGGTGTACACTGCAGGCTGGAGTGCCTCCTAGGTGAATATCTGCTGGCCGTCACATCCAAGGCCCACTGTGGCCATCTGTCCCTCACTGGTGATGTTAATTTGATCACCTGGTCAAGATGCTCTCCAGCTTCTCCTTTTAACACTTCCCGTATTTTTCCTTCCTTGCAACTAATAAGCAGACATTTAGGAGACATTTTGAGACCATGCAGTTATCCTCATCAGAATTTCCCCCTGGATTTTGTTATCTGTTGTTTTTTTTTTTCCTATCTGATCCAGCCTTTACCATATTTAACACATCATTTTTATCCAAAGTTTATAGCTTACTTTAGGGTTCACTCTTGAGTTTGCTATATTCTATCAGATAATTTTGAAATATTTTGCAAACGAGACTTCCTAAAAGCCAAAAAGATGGCTTCCTGAAAGCCAAAAGATTGTTCCCTTAGTCGATAAGAGTTAACTCCCTACAGGATCATGAGAAATGAGTACTCTTAACTTCAGAGTCTTGAATAAAAGGATGTCAGTTATTCAGCTAAACTGAAAACTAAAGGAATGATTTTATAGTCTTTATTCCCAAAGACATTAAGTGAAAAGACTTAATTCTGCTAGTTAATTCTGTGTTGATGTGTGTGTGGCTTGGGGTGTGCTGGGCAGATCATCTCTAAGCTAGAAGTGACGGGAGAGCGAGTGGAGAAATGTCTTCTGCTCTTGCAGGTTTTCAGAGATGTAGGTTACTCGTCAGAACTAAAATTGTGCTGACTTGTCACTTTGGGAATCATCTTACTGGCTTATTTTTCGTTAGAAGTACTTAATTCAGCACCTTCTTCAGGCCAGCTGGACTCTGCTTTGTGGAATTCTGAGCAGAAAACTGGAGTCCAGGTGGCTTCCATCAGGGAGCTCCGCCTGGAGGAAGTGTCATTTTCCCCACCTTGCATCGCTCCTGCCTGTTTCCTTGGGAAAACCCTTAAAGAGAAGGTCTGTGGGTGATGGCAGTCTCTTGCCGAGAAGGACCCCAAGAGCAGATCTGGCAGCATCAGAGAGGAATAGAAAACAGGTTGTGCCTCTTGGGCTGGCTGGAAGGAAGTGACTGCTGTGGAGAGCTGGCCAGGGTCTGTGAGGGGCCCCAGGGGCGTTGGGAGATGAAACCTGGCAGTAGGTGCTGAGGGCCCTGGACAGAACAGAATCCAAGACTTCTGTGTTCAGGAAAACAGGGGCTAAGGCTAAGTCCCTCTTCGTGGCAGAGGCGCTTAAATTGTGTTCTTGGTGGGCAGCTGCCATGAGAGGAGCGGTGGTAGCTCTCAGTAAGCGAGGGGGTGAAGAGGCGGAGCGGAAATGGGACGCTGACCAGGAGGTGGGGTGCGGTGTAGAGAGGACCAGAGCTGGGGGGACCAGGAGGTGGAGAGGGGGGCTTATTTGGTCATGGCAGGCAGGAGCGTGAGGGAGGAGGGGAGAGTCCCTGCTGGCTTGTATTTTGAGACTGGCGGGCTCAGACATCGGAGAAGATGAGTGTGAGAGTTTAGCAGCCCTCAGTCGGAGAGCTCTGGCAGGCTGGAGGGTATTTGTGAGTGGAGCCGGGAGGACAAGAATCTGAAAAAACATCTTTGGGGTAGACCTGTCCGAGAAAAGAAGAAGAGAAGGGGGACAAGACTGAACTGTAAGGAGAACCTTTTCAGGAACCAGACAAGAGATACGGAGTTAACATGCTGGTACCATGGTCAGGAGGTGGAAAGACTGCTGGGGAGAGACGTCCCTCAGTCCTTCCTGCCTTTACCTCTTGCACAGTGAGGGCTGCTGGGCAGGATGGAGGCCTGGCCAGCTTGGGAGCCCCTGGTCTGAGTGGCTCTTTGAAAAGTAAATTGCTTACTGCAGACCGGCAGGGAGCCCTGCAGTGCCTCTCCCGATTTAATTAATACTCGTAAAGCCCCCAGACCTGAACAGAAACGTTAGCTGTTACTGTTGCTGTGTTCTAGCCGGGAACCGTGCTTGTCTTGAAAGAAGGAAGGTTGCCTGACCCTGAAAAAGTGAGTCAGAAGGTACAGGTCTGATGCGGTGCGCTGGGGGCCAGTGCTAGGGTTTCAGCATTCCAAAGAGTGCGAAGAATTTTGGACCATGAAATAAAATGACAGACTCTACAATTCTTTTTTCTCATGTCTCCATTACTTTTGCTAACGTCTGTCGTTTTCCCCTAAATCACTGTCAATGAAATTCCTCAGTGAACAAGGCTTTGGTCCTTATCTTGGGGACCACAGCAGGTAGAGAAGGGCTGCTGGCGTGACTGGTCCCATCCTGTAACTGGCTGCAGGGAAATCCCCCAGAGGGGCAGTGGGCAGGCTGACTGCCCCCCTGAAGGAGACGCAGCCTGGCTCCCCCAAGGCAGGAGCTGGGAAGAGGGCAAGGAGAAGGAGCAGGGGCAGTGTGGAATTTGTTGACAAGGGTTCCATGGTGGCACTGAGGAACCATCACAGGCAATGAGGCCTGGTTTGGAGGTGATGATGTCATTGGGGACCTTTGGGAAATAAAAATAGCTTTCTCTTGAAATGTAGTACAGAAATACACACTATTCCAGATGAATATATTCTGAATAGTTGTATCTCTTTCAATGCTGTAAATGCGTCCCTAGAAAATTATGTAATATCTTAAAATGTATGCAGGAGCTTGCTGTTGACATAAATCCAAGGAAGCGTTGTTAACATGCATACAACTCTTATCATTTAGCCCCTGTGAGTGCCAGGAGTTTAGTAACTGGGAGCTTACATAAGGCAGAAAACACCTGTACAGTTCTGTTGTTCCGCTAATTACCAGCGTATACCTCAGCTGACTGTTAGAATTCTCTCATTGGAATGCATAGATACAGCAGTTGTTTGAAACAGGAAATCACATGTTGGACAAGCATGCCGTGTCTCAGTGGATGGGCTTTTTCCATTCAGGGTCTTCACAAGTAGGTCAAGTTGAGGGAAGGTGTCACGTGGTGGTTTTATTCATTACTTGGACAGCCGTCATCATTTAGGTAACTGATGCGTGCTCAGTCGTGTCCAACTCTCTGCGACTGCCCTGGACTGTAGCCAGCCAGGCTTCTCTGTCCATGGATTTTTCCAAGCAAGAATACTGGAGTGGGTTGCCATTTCCTACTCCAGGGGATCTTCCTGACCCAGGGATTAAACCCAAGTCTGCGGGCACAGTCCTTACCACTGAGCCGCCTGGGAAGCACCTTTCTTAGGTAAAGAAGCACTCAATTCCAGGCCAGTGGAGGGTGCGGCGGTGGCGCTGGTCCCTGGCGCCCCACCAGATCTTCCGTCTGAGAGTGGTGCTTGTCCCACTGTCTGCCTGCAGGTCGGGGCCCTTTGAAGTACGAGCGGATCTGGAGGAGTCCATGGAATTTGTGGATCCCGGAGTCGCTGGAGAATCAGACGAGAGTGGAGATGAACACGTAAGTGACGAGGAAACTGACCTGGGCACGGACTGGGAGAACCTGCCAAGCCCCCGCTTCTGTGACATCCCATCCCAGCCCGTGGAAGTCTCCCAGAGCCAGAGCAGCCAGGCATCCCCGCCCATCGCGAGCAGCAGTGCTGGTGGGATGATCTCATCGGCCGCGGCCTCCGTCACCTCCTGGTTTAAAGCTTACACTGGACACCGTTAACGGGCAGTGACCAAGAGGCACCACTACAGCCTGGAGAAAGCGCTTCTTCCACTCTCTAGTAAACATTACGTGTTTAGCTAAGATAGTGCCTGGAACAAAAAGAGGTTAAGCTGTTGGGGTTTTTTGTTTTTTAAAGCAGGGAGTCTAGCATTTCTCTTGGTCAACTGGGCAATGGTGATGACCGACATGCTTATGATAATTAACAGAACAGAGAGGTCACAGGTCCTTCTCCCAGACCAGTGCTGGTGGAGGAAGGCCCTGTTTGGTCAGTTTTATTGAGGCAGAAATGCAGGGAGCTCCCTCTGAGGACAGGCCATGGACCCCACAGACACGGCTGACATGTTGGTCCTTGTGATGCTAAGACTGTTGCTAAATACTTTGTTCCAGAGATTGAATCACAAGGAAGTGATTCTTGATGATTAGGACTTGAAAGATGAAAACTGTTTAATATGAGTTAGTTTTTACGCCGTTAGTTTTTTGTACAGAGAATCGGCAGGCAATTTGAAACACGTGGTTTCTTTATAATTTGGTCATGTTCGGTTTTTAGGTCAAGGATTTTTGTTTCATTTTAAAAGTGTGGGTTTTTTTGGTTTAGTCTTGTTTTTGTTTTTTTGGAGGGAGAGAGGTAGTTTAAAACTGATTTCACTTGTGCTGCTCCATTGTGGCCCGTCGGACATTCCTGTTTTCTTTCTCCCCACACACCAAAGAAACCAAGGTCTTTTTTTCTTTAGGACCCATATCCATGAAGAGAAGAAATGCTGGCTGCAATACTGTCCTAGAGATTTAAGAACTGTTTTCTTGTGTTTTGAGGGAAATTAAGTTCATTCTTACCTAGACTGAATTCCTACCACCCACACTGTGTGCATTTTGAAGTTGAACTATTTTCCGTGGGTAAAAAGTAAGTCATTAAGGTTGTTCCCTTATGGAAGCCAAATGCCTGCCTGGGCACAGGTTAAAAGCCACTGAAGTGGCCTCTGGTCATTCTTCTGCTGTCTGGTTTCTTTCTAAGGGCTTTAGTAAGTAGCAGGTTTCTCCAGGGAAAAGCACCCTGCTTGTTTGTTTCCTAGGTCTTTGTTGCTCTAAGGACACTACCTTTGCTCTGAAATGCAGAGCACATCATTACAGCTAATACTGCTCTTCTCTATCCTGGGAAAGCTCTGATGGAAAGAATTTTCTCTCACCAAGAGATCATTTTCAGCTAATGTGTCTTGTCCTTCTCTTAGTGACAATCTCATAAGAAAACCGTGGAGAGGCATTATGTACAAATATGTAAGTAGTTTTTTATTTTTAATAACTACAAAAAAAAATCCTATGTAATAACTACAAATGAAATCCTATGAAAAATTCCTAGCAGGCATTATCACCATATCTTGTTAGTGTGACTGGCATGATAGTACCTCATAAATCACTTGGAGGTTTGTCCCGCCCTAGCTTCTTTTCTCGTTGTAATGATTATAGTTGATACTTTGCCTCCAAATCTGAGGTGCTATATATAGCTCTTGCTATTTGGTATACTTCGTGTTTGGTAGAGTGTGGGGTAGAATTGCAGAGAAGAATGTTTATTCCTACCCAGGAATCCTGAGTTCCCTGACTTTATGAATTTTCCACTGAGGGAGGAAACAGGCTTTTCCCCTTGTGGGTTCTTATTACAGCCAGTACGGGTTTTAAGTGCTGGCCTTTGTGATTGCTGGGTTGCATCGCCCCATCCATGTCTAAAGAGTAGTTCATAGAGGGTGGCTGCGGTAGACTTGAACAAATACCAAATGAACTTAAAATCTCACGAGATGAGAGTTGTCTAGGCATTCAGACCCTCAAAGAGCTTAGTCTTGGAACACTGGGATTTGGGGCTTGGGGGTAGAAAACAACTTTAGCTGAAAAAATGCACAGCAGTCACAGTTCTTCTCAAGTAATCTTCTTATGAAGAAGATATCACAAACTAGAGTAATTCAATAAAACTTACATGGATATGGGAAATGTAGGGATTGATAGGGTATGTTTTGTTTTAATATCAAATAGAGGCACTTTACTTAGGGTTAAATGGTCAAACCTTTAATGGTTTTGAACACCAACATACTGGCTTAACACTGCTGAGATATTTTGGTTTTCATTATTTTGCACTGGATCCACCCTGTAAATATTCTTAAATATACATTTCAACCACTGTTTGTTTTTTCTACTCTCTTTGCTGCTCATTAAAATCTCTCATGGAGGTGCCAGAACCATATGTAAACAGCTTTTTAAAAAATTGAAGCTGGTATTTTTTTTTTTTCCTAAACAAAAAAAGCCATAGAACTTGGTCATGTTTTCCATAGTAAAATGATTTGTTGAAACAAGGTAATGCTAGAAAAACTCACAGGCACCACATAGGCTGCTTTAAATGGTCTGTTAAAGACTGTTTTTGTAATGGGGTGTAACAAAGAAAAGTTTTGCACATCTGTAAGTTCAGGGGGAGAACAGTGTCAACATCGGGGAGTGGACAGAATTCATGTAAGGAGTTGTGCATTGATAATATGGGGAAGAACGTTTGGTGGCATGCTGTTAAAAGAATCTCCTCGAGGCGTCACATTGCAGGGATTCCCCACTGCTCTGTGACTTCCAAACCAGTTTGAGTCATACAAATAAATGTTTTCTAAACTTTTATTGTATTATTGCAATAAATCTTTTAATAGTACTTTGCAAATATGTATGTCTTCTTCAAGCTCTGATTACTCATTTCTACTGATAATAAATTGAGGGTAGCAAAAATGAGATCTAACTCTGGAGTATTTTATACAAACTGTAGGATTTTTTTTTTTTTTTTAAGAATTTTTTGCCATGTGATGAAAAATGCCTGTTAATCCTTTTTTTAAAAAGTATTTAGTGGTATTACAGTAATGGCCCATCTTCAGTAAGCTTGAAATTAGTTGCATACTTGCTCTGAAGATGCATTTTTGTTTGGTAGCTATCATTTGATGCGGATCACCAACAGTGACTTTTGGTGTCTTGCAACAGCCCTTTAAGGAGGGAGGGAGGGAAGGATGGGGCCTCTGGGTTGCCCATATGGAATCTGCCTAAGATTTCTTCAGAACAAGAGAAAGGGAAATGTTAGAGGCGATCTGTCAAGCAGTGAGAACAGCAGAATCCTTCCCCTCTGTGTTTTGAGTAACTATGTAGTCTCTGCCAGGTGGGTAATCCGTACCTTTCAGGTTAGATTACTGTGAAGAGGGGCCACGTGCAAGGTGGATGGGGATACCGAGAGTGATGACTGCAAAAGAGCAAGAGCAGCTCAGACAAATGCTGAGGCACTGTTGCCGTGGTCATCCTACTCTTTTTTACCTGCAGGAAGAGGCCAGCCAGCAGTAGCAGAACAGGCAGGGAAATGCAAGGAGTCCTGAATAGGGCATGTGCTTCCATGTCAGTCCTTCACCTTCCTGGGTAACAGTTAAAAACATCCTCCCATCTAATGGGTACACACAGATTCCCAGTCCTCAGACTTAGATCATGATTGATGCAGGAGTCAGGTAGAAGCAGATGGAAAGAACTAAGGATAAATTTGTCCTCAGTGGTTGGGAGGTCATTTGAAAATTGCTTCAACAGCATGCACTGGGAAATTTGAAACCAACTTCTGGGCAAGTTATCTGAACCCCAGCTGTGAAATACTCAAGAGAAGGCCACCAGTAGCACCCTGTTCGAAGGATCTGGTGAGAAAGTATCCCCATAAAAAGGGTTCACTGTCTGCTTAGAGTTCCAAAGATGAAGTGTCTTGTTTTTTTAACCAAAAAGGACCAGTGGGACCATCTTTTCTAGAAGAAAAGGGATGGTAAAACAGCAAGAGGTGCATCAGTGACTTTTTTGTTGTGTTTTGTAGGAAGGAATGAGGTAATAGTCTGGTGGGAGAAAACCTGATGGAGAATTCAAATGGTCCCTTTAAAAAGTGAGAAATAGGCAGGGGGTATCTGACAGCACTAGGTAAGCTGAAAAGTGGGTGGGAGTCAGTAGGGTGGAAGCAGCTCAGTCATGAGGGCACATTAATACCTTCAGGTCCATATCAGCTTGTTCACCATCTCCCCCCTTGGGCATGGCTTTTTAGCATTTACTTTATGACTTCAGAAGACACCTGGATTTTGAGGAAAGGGCTCTCCTGCCCTTCCCAGAAACTTATTTCCCTAAATTTAAAACATTATGAGGAAGACATTTTTAGAGCATAAGCAAGTAGATGGCTCTTGATTTTAACAACAGAGGGGCAAGTGGTTTGGAAGGTAGTAAATGGGAGAGACACATCTCCTAACCACAGGATGATTAATAATGATAGAAATGGTATATCTTCTGCATCAGTAATGTATTCAGTAATAGTTGCCGTCAGAGTAGGAAGGACCATGTCTAGCACCCTGGACTTGCACCCTAATGGTGCACTTATTTTCTGGCTTAGGGATACTGGTACTGGCTTACGTTGGAAGTTCTGCTGCACTGATGGCCTTGGAGAAAAAGTCTGCTGAGGCCTGGAATGCTCTTGACCAAGACCTTTAGTGCCCAAAACATATGTGCATTAATGTTTCAGAAACACTCACCTTATAGCAGTGCTGTCCAGTGTAATATTTATTGTAGCCCACATATGTGATTCTAAACTTTCTGGTAGTCTCATTAAAAAGGTAAGAAGAAATTGGTAAAATGTATAATACAGTTTAATTCAAGATACCCCCAAATACTATTTCATCTGATTAGCGTGAAAAATATTAAAATGGCGGAGGCGGTTGGGGGGAGGCTGTAGGAGGGTTCATTTGTATTCTTGCCCTGGGCCACAAAAGCTGGGGAGGGCTTACCCCTTTATTTACACTTAAACCCTCCTTGAATTCACTCTTTTCTGGGGTGTGTCCACAGTCCTGCTGAGAAGGTATGCAATAAAGAGCCTCAGCAGAGCACTCACTGGAAGCCTGAAGGGAGACTGCTGACCTGGGAAAAGATGGGGTGAGAGGTCCCAGCTTAGACGCCAGGGCAGCCAGAGCACTGTCTCTGCTTAGGAGAAGAATCAATCCAGGCTGGGGTGGAAGGATTGTCTGTGGCAGGCCACACACCCTGCAGCAGAATCGTGCCTGGCTACCCATACAGGAGACTTGGTGAGGAAGAGCAGAGGTCATTAATGGCTCTGTCCCAGAAGAGAGTCCCGTCCATCCCTGCCTTCCCACTGGGCTGCAAATATGCAGTACACAGAAGGGCCGTTTCCCCTCCTAATGGATAGGGCACTAACAGATACAACTTTGCTCTGCATTTTACTGATTGGCAAATAGTCGATTTTGAATCTGGTTTTGAATCTTCTATCAACTTCTTCAAACTACTTAATAGACATCTAAAAATACCAGTGAGTAAAGCAGTTTTATTCTCTGATGGGGGTGGTAGGGGAGGTGGACATAAAGGAGGGAAATAATTAAAATAGCACAAGTGATTCTGCCCAAGTTAATTAGGAGACATGATCTGCTCATCACTCAGCAAGCACAAGTGCTTTTACAGGACTTGCACATTTCCCACCACTGTGCCTGGTATGTATCCTTTTCTACTGGTGGGAGATGGACGTGCAGGACTTCATTTCAGCTGTATGCCATTTTCTCCATAAATGCTGACTTCTGAACCTAATCCCTGCTGGGTTTTGTCATTCCAAAGAGAAAAGCAAAACATTTAAGTAGAGGTTTCTAATTTTAAACTTTTATAGCCTTAAAAGAATCTTAATCCAAAAAGAATTTGAGACAACAGGTCCCAAAACTAGTTTGTTCTGAGGTCTGTTCTCTACTAAGTGAAGAGGAGATGAGGGACATTTGAGAGGGGAAGGTTTCACTTTGCATTTCAATCAGAGGAGCACCACGTCTCACCAGAGTTGTTGTAGCAGAGGAGATGGGCATCTCTTTGCTCCCACTCCCTTCCCAACTGCCGATTTTAGTGGCTCTGCTCCTTTAAGATTATGTATTAGTCACGTCAGTCATGTGTGGCTTTTTGCGACCCCATGGACTTTTCTGCCCGGCTTTTCTGTCCATGGAATTCTCCAGGCAAGACTGGAGTGGGTTGCCATTCCCTTCTCCAGGGGATCTTCCCACCCCAGGGATCAAACCCAGGTCTCCTACATTGCAGGCAGATTCTTTACCATCTGAGATACTGAATAATACCAGGTCAAGCAAACCACCTAGAATAGGTGTTACTGCCTAACTGAGTTTTGCTTAAACCAGTTAGATGTATATACACTGGAAGTCCCCCAAGGGTTCATAACCACAGTGATGTTTGCTCTTCCCATGAGGTTATGCAGACACCAACTATGGCCACACGCTTCGGTGCATGTCATAGAAGGGACTGCACATTTCCCATGAAGGTCCTTTCACCAGTCACGGAGATGGCAGCACTAGCTTGTCTGAACCCAAAGCGACACCCGGGATAGAAACTGTCAGATTCCCTAAGGGCCCGCTGCTGTGCATGGCAGAGAACGCCTTTATGTAAACACAGCATGGTGCCTGACAGTAAGGGCAGGTAATGCCAGCTCTGGTACCTGGCGCAGTCTATGGTACAGCAGGGTTTTGGCACAGACGGGCTTTAGTCTTTTTGAGGTAGGCTGTGGGAGGTAGAGGAAGAATAGCCAGTCTGCTGAGTAAAGAAGGAATAGAGGCTATTAAAGCAGTGCTGGGGGTGGGGGGGAATGCCCAGGAAGACCCACATAATAAAAAATCTGAGGCCAGTTCATAAAGTTTGGCAGGGAGGCCCTGAAGTCCAAGTTAGAAGGGTGGTTGGACAGAGTCCAGGAAGGGAACTCCGAGATCAAGCTTAACTATCAACTGACAACCTTCCGCAGTCGGGAAGCCCAAAGGAACCCGCTGCCAGGGAAGACATGACAAGGCCCAGATCACACCAAACACAGCCGGCAGTCACCCAGCAAGACTGCAAGGGCTGCTCCGGAAGCGACCCTAACCAAGAAAGCTCCCTGGGACCAGCTGTGGCCAGAGGAAAAGATCCTCCCAGGTCCCTTCATCCCTCTTCATGTTTCTTATACCAGGAGTTAAGTAGAGCGCAGTCAGAACCGGCCAGCACCCCTCACATCAACGTGACGATTATAAACATTTCGTGGCATGTGCGTGTCCTGGGTGTGCGGCCCTGAGGGGTGTCCTGGCCAAGCCGCCCTCCGTGAGCCCTGAGTGGAGTTGCAGAGCAAGGTCCAGGCACACAAGAGGCAGCAGAGAGGAACTACCAGGTGAACCAGCTGGGCAGGGCAGGTGGGGGCTGCCGAGGAGACGCCGCCTGTGCAGTTGGCAGTGTGTTAGGGCAGGGAACATGCTCAGTTGTGAATGAGCCTTCTACGTGGCCATATTAATGCCAGAGGCATTTTGACAAGGCCTGAAAAAATGTTTTAACCTTGGCCCTTTTGCCCTTTCCTGTCTGGATTTTCTTTCAAACGGTGAAGTGAGGGGTGGGAGAGAGCTGCTAGGCCAAGTATTTCAGACCCTCTAAGCAAAAGCTGAAGGGGTTAGTGTTCTTTATTTGGGTCCCCACGGGGGCGGAGTTCGGGTGAGCCTAGGGTCCTCACGCCCACATTATTTCCTTTCGTATGAGTCTAGGATTCTACAGTCAGGCAGGGAGCACTGCAGTGCTGCAGAAGTGAGAAGTGAACTGGTTTCCCCAGCTTGGCACTAGGGGGCTCTAAGGCACAGCATCTTTCTCCTAAAGGGAAAAGCTACACTTGTCTAGAAACGAAGACCAGGGAGGAGGCGCCCTCTGACGCCACCTGCCAAGGTTCTCTTACCATTCACACAGTCCTGGGAACTGGGTCTTGCATGGGGTTCAAAAGGGGTCATCAGTGATTTCTGAGGACCCCAAGAACTGCATGCCAAGATGGGGTTGGGCCGCCTTGTCTTCTGCTTTTTGTCAGTCCAGGCCCTCACACTCACAGCTTTGTGTCCCACGTGAAACCAGATCCAGGATGGCTGACCTGGGAGAAGCACCCTGGGCACATGTAGAACCAAGCACCAGTAACAGTGAAAGCTGACTCACTCTAGGCACTTTCTGCACACCGCGCTGTATGAAGTCCCGCGAGTGCACACCTCCTTCACTCCTGAGTCAGGAGTGAAACCAGCCTATCACATCAGGGAGGTACCGAGACAGCCGCTGCAGAACAAACCACAGGGGAGGACAATGAGTACTGGAAACTTCGGCCTTGGGGATGGAAAGCATTCGCCCTCACGTCGGCTGGGGTGAGTCACGAGGAAGGACACGGACGTCCTGAGGGGGGACGTCAGCCTCGTCTGGTCCTGTCGGAGGTATCATGATGTGCCTGCTTGCTCAGCATCCAGAGACACTTGCTAGTTTCCCCTTTTCAGGGAGGAGCAGCTACTGCCTAAGGGTAAGGGCAGAAAGAAGCTGCTCTGTGGCCACACCACCTCCGCCACAGGTGAACCTGGCTCCCTCGACTCCAGCCTTGCCCCACTGCTTGGCAGTCCTGGCCAAAGCTTCACTCCACCTTCACATGCTTCTCCCGCAGAACCCGCGGTCTTCAATCATCATTGCCATCACCCCGCCCCCGGAACACTCACCAGGGCCTCCTGACAGCCAGGAGCTAATGCGGCTGCAAGGCTGTGTTGGCGGCTACTCAATTCAAGCCAACCTAGCTTGCAGGTCCTCCACAGCAGCTTTCTGGGGCCAGATACTTTCCAGCCCCACAAGGCATTACATGAACACAGGTCTGAATATATCCTCACTGACTTCAAAACAATTAACTCATCATGCTTAGATAATAATGCCTCATCCAACAGGAAATAAAGGCAGTCCTGGGCAGATGAAAGCAAAATAAGTGTTAAAGGTCTGTAAAAATGTAAGCTCACATTGTTAAGATGGCCTCTTTCCAGTGGTAGAATTCTCTTTCCCCCTCCCAACAACTCAATTTTTTAAACAAATTCTTAGGACTCAGTTTATAATATCTCTAGTATTACCTCAAAAAAGAAAACAAATCTGCAAAACTCAAGTTCCACTTAAGATGCATGTTTTTATTGAAGTTAAAAAAAATTTGTAACCAGACAGAAAGAATAAAATAGACAAAAATGTTATAATCTGACTATATAATATTCTCTCATTCTTGGTGAATCACTAAAATATAACAAAGGATTGTTCTCTATGCTAATTTTTAAGGTTGTCCAGTTAAACCATTATTTGGTATCCTTTCAACAGGTTAACCTCTTAACTATTTAGAGTTTCTTCTCAGAAACATTCATATATTATACAGAAAACATTCATAGTTTATTTGGGAAACATTCATATTTTATACAGGATGTACAAATTTGAGATGAGACCCCCCCCAACCCCAAAAAAACCAAAACAACCCACACGATTGTAGCTGCAACGCTATCCTAGCTGCATTGTGGTGATTATGTTCAGTCAGCGTCCACTATTTACAACTGAATTTTAATGGTGTTATTTACAGAGGGGCCAAAGCACTCATCTAAAGCAAAGGCGCGCGGGTTGAATGTGCACTTTCATAGCCCTAGGAAAACACAACCATTATATACACTGTAAACACCACAGGCCATGAAATCCGTCTCCACTCACAAACATCAACCTCACAGATCAAGCATACAAGGTCTAAGTAAGGTGCCTGACTTTTCCTTTGTAAGCATACTTTTCATCCAAGAGTACTGCTATTCCTTTCATAGGACACTATTCACTTATTTCAAATATGGGGCCAGTGCTCGAAACATTCCCGGAACCCCTTTTCGGGGATTGCCTGCATAGTCTGTGATGAACTCTGCTGAATGTTCTTGATGGTGGCAAGTCTTCGTCCTCAAGGATTTGATTTGGGAAAACAGGCACAGTTATTCACAGCCAGGTGAATCAAACGGTCGGATACAACCCTGAATCAAACGTGAGGCACCACTATAAAATGATGAGACCAGTTTTCTTATACAGATCATAAATTCAGAGATTTAAGATGCCTGAGCAATGGCGGTCCTGATGGAGTAGCAGAGATTCTCCTGGAGTGATGACTGAGAGGCAACACTCACTGAAATGGTGTATCTAGGTGGTGTTTGCAGTTTCTGAAATTGGTCTGTTGCCTCGCACATACACTTTAGTACTCCTCCTCAGCTTCAGTCCCTTTTGCTTTCTTATGGATTGCCCGATTAAAGCTGTGGCAGGCAGGGACCCAGTGATTGTCATGGAGCCCCAGCTTACAGCCGGGGAAGCCCTTCTGAGACCGGTGGCAACACATCCAGTAGCCCGGGCCGTAGGGCAGCGCCTGGCAGTAGGGCTTGGGGTGCCACCGGCACAGAGACACATCCCCTCTCACGTACTTCTTCTTGCACTGCTTGCACGGGTCCTCTCTGTAGCGTGGATCCCGCACCCAGCGAGAGTCTGCCGGCCTGATATTGTAATATTCAATGATAAACTTGAAATAGCAGCAGGTACACTTAAGAGCCACTAAACTCTTAGTAGGAAGTAACCTGAAGATTTTCACCATGATGTGGTGGGGCAGAAAAGCCATATACTGCTGAGGCTCTAAAAGCTGTTGGATCTTAAACCTGGTCTCCAGAAAGTCATGTGACACCTGCTTCTTCCAGCTGGATGCCTCGAGCACTGGTAACGTACTTTCCACAGGAGACGCCAGTGGGACAAATGCATCAGCTGAGGCGCTTTTTTCCTCAGGTGCACTGTCACCTTCAGCAACCTCTTCAAACTGACTGGCCTCGGAAGACTCTTCTGTTGTGGCTTCATCTGACTGGGAATGGCCTGACTGGTGCTGACCAGATGGCAAAAAAAACAACATCCCTGGAAGTGGGTCTTCACAAGACTCCGATCTGGAAGGCTGGTCTTTCTCCACCTTGGACACAGTGATACTAATGCACAAAGATTCTTTTTTGCGCTGATCAGGATTTTGGTTAGCAAGTGGCACAAGCTCTTCACTAATGCCATCAACAGCATCTGTGGGCAATTCAATGGCTTGGGGACAGGTGCGAGGAGGAAAAGGTGGGCCAACAAGTTCCTCTGTCATTTCCACATCATGCCGGTTGCTGCTTTTCATGGCAGTCTGCTGATCTGGCTCTAATTCTGCACTGTCCGTGTGCAAACTCAGGCCTGCCGGCAACGAGGGACAGCCTCGAGGCGCACCGTCCCAGGCCTGGTCCCCCTGAGGAGAACAGCGGTCAGCTCTTAAGGGGCTGCAGCCCACAGATACAGACCCCACAGTTTTCACCTGAGTGTCAGGAACCTCCAAGGCGCCTTTCTCTGCTTTGCTTTCCTCAGCCTGGGTGCCATTCACAAGCAGCACGCGGCCCACATTGCGGCGAAAGCTGTTATTCCTCGAGAGGCTCCCGGGCTCCCGCTGGCTCTGCCGCTTCAGGCACTCGGACTCCAGCCTGGCTACCATGTCGAGGACACGGACGGGCTCGCTCTGTGGTTCACCAACCTCAGGATTTCTCCTTTCTGCAGGTTCTTCACATGCTCCTGGGGCGGACAAAGGCTCGGGGGCTGGAGGTCCACCTCTGGATTGCCCGGAAAACCGCACCACAGCAGGTGAGTGAGTGCAGTTTTTCGCACAACTGGCTAGCAGAGCGCTGGCTCTTTGCTCAAGGAAGGCCACCATCTGTATGACCGACAGAGGCCTCCCGGCATACATGCCGTCCCCGCCGTCACTCACGTAATGCACAGAACAGTGCTCGATGCCACATGCAAAAGGCTCAGGCTGGTAGCATCTGCTGTTGATCTCCTTCATCCTTTCTAACTGTATCTTGGCTTTTTTAAGATCCCCTGATTTTTTCCTTCTTTTAGTAGCTCTCCCATCAATATCCCAGGAGCTTTTTATTTTCATAGATCCTATTCTATTACTGCACTGGTGGGCTGCAAAGAATGCTATCTTTTCCTTGGTATTTCCCGGTTTCACAACAGCCCAGATATCGAGTGGCCCTTCCCCTTCTTCACCCTGGTGGATTGTTGCAGATGGTGCATTCTTCTTGGTTTTAACATTCAAGCTGCTCTCTTCAGGACTCTTCCCACTCATGCTGCACAGAACATTTGGAGAAAGGATTCCAAAAGGCTTTCGAGATGATGCTTTACCAAGACAGGCTGAAGGAAAGACACTTGATTTCATACAGCTAGCTTTGCATTCTTCATCGCTGACAGCCCGTTGGTGGCTCATAGGAGTTCTCAGAGTTTCTGTGCCGATTTCCAGAGGTTGCCCTTTCTTCTGGAATTTCCAGTATGGCTTAAGGTGCATAACAGAGGTTCTACAAGAAGGAAAGACACATTTGATTAAAAGTCTGATTTTATTTTTAGAAAAGCTTTTTTTTTTAAAAAACTTATACTCACATGGTTCTAGCAAGTAATAGAAACATTGTCTTTCAGTTCACTAAATCTCTACCAATTCTCATTTCCACTAGTTTTTCATATACAAATCAAGAACAACAAAAGCAAAAACAATTATTTTCCCTGGTTTACATGCTGGAAAATAAATTTCAGACTGAGTGACTAGACTAAAGGAATTTCAGGCTGGCATTAATTAACATTCTATACATAAAATTAGTACTTTAAATGTAAAAAAAGTTGAACTTACTAAAGACACTTAAGTATCAGTATAAGACACAGTATAGAAGAAACAATAGTATAAAAGAAATCCATCCAAAATCCCTGGTATATTAACGCTTTTCTAAGTCACCATAACTAGCATTTTATTGATTGCAAAACAGTATATCAGAATTGTTATATTGCTTTCTAACCTATTGTTACTGTTGAGTATTTTAGACATCTAGAACAAACAATCTATCTGTATAAGCTCTTAACTGTCAAATTTCCTGCAAATAAAATACAAAGTCCACAATCTTCATTAATTCACTGGTTCAAGAAAAAAGTTCCTGTTTTGTTCCCTGGCCAGGGATGGAGATGGGAACCATTTTATAAATCACAAAGATAATTACATTTAGAGATACATGTTCTAGTCCTTGTCATATCACTAATGGCTAGACAGGTTGATTTTACCTTGGGTGAGTCACTTCCTCTCCGGGTCTGAGTTGAAATGTTAACTTGAGGGGTTGGGATACTAGTCTAGTCAAAGCTATGGTTTTTCCAGTAGTCATGTACGGATGTTAGGGTTGGACTCTAAAGAAAGCTGAGCGCCAAAGAATTGATGCTTTTGAACTGTGGTGTTGGAGAAGACTCTTGAGAGTGCCTTGGACTCCAAGGAGATCCAACCACTGCGTCCTAAAGGAAATCAGTCCTGAATATTCATTGGAAGGACTGATGCTGAAGCTGAAACTCCAATACTTTGGCCACCTGATGCAAAGAACTGACTCATTGGAAAAGACCCTGATGCTGGGAAAGATTGAAGGCAGGAGGAGAAGAGGACGACAGAGGATGAGATGGCTGGATGGCATCACTGACTTGATGGACATGAGTTTGAGTAAGCTCCAGGAGCTGGTGACGGACAGGGAAGCCTGGCGTGCTGCAGTCAATGGGGTCGCAAAGAGTTGGACACAACTGAGCAACTGAACTGAACTGGGATACTAGATTATTTAATGATTTTTGTTAGTTTGTATGTCAAGATATCCCACTGCTACACAGAACACCTTGGATTGAGAAAAACAAGTCTTGTCAGGATGCCTGGTCTCCCATAAAATAAACCAACAGCCCAAAATGAACACCTGCAGTCACAGATTGGTGGGAGTGAAGCAAGGGCTTTCACAGGTCTAAGCATGTGGGCTCTCAACCCACTCTTGTTCCTACGGATACAGTCTAAGCCACACACATGGGGCAGTCCGTCACATCCCTTTCTCATTCGCTCCGTAACAGTTACCCAGGGCCTGCACAGGCAGCCTTCATAGTGATTGCTTTCAGATAGCAGTGTTATCCATCAAGAATGAAAGTGATCATCCAGAACATATTTACTTTTCATTTCAAATTTAATTCCTAGAGTCCAGTCTCAGCTAAAAGAAGAAATATGGATATGAATATCTTCCAGCTAGGTAAAGAGAAACCTTACTTTTAAGGCACACAAAGGAGAGATACCCTGAAATAGATCAGGTTAATTTGTTTCTGATCTTTGGCAACCTACAGTCTACATTTGTTGAGATCACCTCCTTGTGTGCACTGAAGCATTTTTAACAGCTTTATATATTATAGAATACAGAATCATTAAATTCTATAAGTCAGTTTTACAAGGGGTTACCCAGAATTCCTTAAGAAGACGATAAAGATATATATGAATAAAATGAATATAAGAGGCCTCTCTTATATTCCTAGTGCCCTCTCTCTGTGTCAACAATTTTCTGGTTTTTCATATCTCTTCAATCCCTTCCATGTAAAATGTAAGAAATTGAGGTGTTGAAAAATCCAATTAATTCGCACATAATGATCTCATTACAGAATGCCTGTGAATAAATTTAAACTTCAGCAATGTGTGTGCCATTCTGCACTGCACATTATGTTCTCTTCGCCTTCCTCCTCCACACAGTATTTTAGGTGCTATTATTGATAGACAGCGACATTTGGAAGAAACTAATGTGATTACAGAAGGCTTTTGTTTGTGTATGTTAACCTGCAAAGTCAGCTCAACTAACACATTACTAATAGACAAGTTTTAGTAGGATTAAAGTAGGAGATGATCCCACCAAACAGGAGTGAGGGAAGGTCCAACAGTGAAGGAAAAAAGCCAGTAAGGTCATTCGATGCAACCAGGGTGACTGCTGAGAGTAAATGGTGATTCTGTGGGACCCCCAAAGGAAGCAGAACCTTTAGGCACAGGCTGGAATCCTCCACTGGTTGAAGGATGGCTGAGGTATTAACCACTTGCCCTTCCTTTGCTGGGCTTGGAGGCCCTGAGACAGTAAAATGCTGGCAAGACTCAGAAACTTGCAAAAATTGAGAGTTTGGGTTGAAATCAGTGTTGAAGCACGAGGATGATAGAGGGCATGTACTGCAAAAATCCGTAAAATAAAAATTTTACATCTCTGAGCGATTATGTCAGACAGTGGCATTTTGCCCAGCCCATCTCACTCTCTTAAATACAGATAGGCACTGCAGGAAGCTCCAGTCAGATTTCCATGGTTGCCAATCTCTTCATACAACTGTATTTTAAAAGTTCACCACAATAAACTCCTGATTCCTTGCAATTAAATAAAATGTGGGTTATAGCACCTACCCACATATGAGTGTTTGTTAGATGCTCAGAAATGTCCTTGAAAAAAATTAAGATCCTTGTGCCTGCTGAATCAGAATTTCTGGGACTGGGCCAAGAATCTGTTTTTAACCTTAGATTTAATTTGAAAGAGAATTTAAAGGTCGGTCATGTGTTAGATGCAAGAGTGTCAGTGGGTTCTGGTTTGGGCTGGGGGCTGGGGGCTGGGCTACTGACAGGCGTGAGGTGGAACTGCCCAACACCATTCAGTCCACACTGAAGCATCTACTCTGACAGATGGGTAAAGACAGACCCATCTTTTTATTTTTTATTCTCTTTAAAATATACACACAAAAGTCAATGGCCATTTTATTGCCAAATTTCTGTCCAACTCCAACTCTTCAGTTTCTTTGCACTGAGGAGTTTTCTTTGCTTTCCCAGCTCTCTTCTTTTCTTCTCCAGCCTTTAAACACTATGTATTCCTCAGAGTTCTCTCTCTGGACCATTATTACTCTTAACCTATGTATCTAAATGACCTCACAGTTTTAATGAGCACAGACTCATGGTGCTCCAGTGGTATGTTCTCCCAAGCTTCATATGCTATGACATGCCTGACAGACATACTCACCTGGATGTCAAAAAGAATCCCCCAAATCAAAGCAACTACTTAATGACATCACCAAGTACCTAGTCAACCACTCCAGAAGAGTCGAAATCACTTTGATGACTCCTCCCATCACTAAAGCTAAAAATGGCTCCCTCTTCTTGTTCATCCCTAGTTTTAGCTGCCGTATTTTCTCTCTGCTGTGCTGTTAGCTAAAAGCCTAACCCCTTGAATCAGTGAGATGCAAGGTCATGGAGCCCACTCCTGCCTTGCCCTTTCATGATTCAAACTTCGAAAGCTTGTTCACAGACCATTAACACAGGACCACGTAGATGAAAGCCAAATGTATCACCTAAGATTCAAATTTTAAGGTAGGCAGAGCCATAAAACTAAGTAAACAGCTTCAAACTTTTTTCATAATAACTGCCACCCATTTCTTTCTGTCCATTTATTATCCAAAATTTATTAATAAGCACTCTGGGCTGGAATTTAGTGGTGCAATTATGAATAAGACACAGTTACTGCCCTTGGTTGGTTTAGTCACTGAGTCATGTCCAACTCTCGCAACCCCATGGACGGGGGCCCACCAGGCTCCTCCGCCCATGGAATTCTCCAGGCAAGAACACTGGAGTGGGTTGCCATTTCCTTCTCCAAGGGACCTTCCTGACCCAGGGATCAAACGCGGGTTTAAGGAGACAGTAAAATCAAATAGGCAATTACAATATAGAGTGTGGTATGTGTTATAAGGGGTGGTACAGGTGCTGTGAGGGTCCCTGAGGGCAGAAGGCGGAGGGAGAGGACAGAGGAGGAAGGAACCGTGTGAAAGGAGGAGAGGGACCGTCAGTACCAAGTTCAGTCTTGAGGGCACACAAACAGGTCAGAAAAGCCGTGAAGGAAGATAAAGTCCTAGGAGTTCAAAAGTTAGATGACGCTTTTGGGGAAACTGAGGCAGCTGAGAAATAACCAGCATCCCAGCTAAGCTGAAGAGACAGAAGTAAATGGATCAGAAATGAAAAATAGGCACCATTTTATTTAGCGACTGATTATAAATGGAGGTTGAGGGAGGGCGTCAAGGATGGCTCCTCATGGCTATAGCAACCTGATAAAGAGTGGCACCTTTTAGTGAGACAGCAACAAAAGCAGGTGAGCTGTTAGTATGCAGCAAGGGAAAAGGTAAGTTCAGTTTTAAGAAATGATGCATCCAAGTCTGACCAAGAGAAACAAGAGGGAAGGAACAAGACAGTTGTGACAGAAATTCAATGAGGATAAAGTTTTCTGGACAGAGATTATGATGTCTTTTTCCAGAATTTTCACGAGTATATACTGCATATATTACTATTATAATCAGAAAAAATGCACATAAAAGTAAAGAGCAATCACACACCCTACAGCAAAGCCATAAAAAGAATTCTTTTCAGGGGACTTCTCTGGCTGTCCAATGGCTAGGACTCTGTGTTCTCACTTCTGAGGGCTGGGGTTCAATCCCTGGTCAAGGAACTAAGATCTAACAAGCCAAGCTGTGCAGCAGCAAAAAAAGAAAAAAGAGTCCAGTTAGTGATGGCGATCCCCTGGTGCTCTGCTGTGAGGAACTGCAGCAGAGGAACAGAGGAGAGTCAGAAATTCATGGAGTGAATGGCAGGTGAAAAGGTGAATGTTTGCAACTCTCTCATGAAGTCAGGCTGTAAATGATCTTTGTACACAACTGTTACCGTAAGTCCTTTCCAGGAGTTAAGTGAGATATAACAATGAATCAATTAAAACTTGAACAACTTTCCTCCTCCAGTAAAGGCCAAAATCTTGCTTTCAAGTAATTCCAGTATTCTTTATCAATTCAATTTCTGATTTCAGTTCAAAAAAGCTGGAAAAAACTCTAACCCAAACAAACTGTACAATCTGAAAATGAAGCCATGGAAGAGAATTTAACTTTGCTTGGGGGGTGGGGGGGAACGTCTAGACAAATGTTAGAGTCTAAAGAATCACACTAACTCTAGTCTACAGAGAAGTGAACTTGATCATGAGGAAATCAAATGGCAATGTGGGAGTAGAGTGAGGAAAGGAACAAGATTTCCAGACATCAAAGGCCTGTTTTCTAACTTGTCGCTCTTAGTCTGTGGCCTTGCCTACCTAAACAGGTTGGAAGATAAGGCGTTTCCTGTTTCTTTCTACTTTATTCAAGTTTCAGGAATGCTAATTCCAAAGAGGAGTCATTTATCAGTATAATAGGAACTCCTCTTTATTTACAAAAGACTAGAGGAATAAAAAAGTGTTTTCCTTTAGAGGATGAAAAAAAGTAGAGAGTAAATTAATCACTGTTTCTTTAAAAATGTAAATGCTTCCAGAGAACTTCTTATTATGATGGCCTTCTTCACTAGACCATTACAGAAAGGATTAGCAGCTTCAGCAAAGTACTAAATGACTTTTGAAGCCCCACAGGTAGACAGTAGTAGAATTAAGATCAGAATTAGATAAGTCTGTTGGATCTATATTTTCTTTGCACAAAAATAAAAAATTAAAATCCTAGGTTCAATTATGACACAAATAAAATTAAATAATCTGCATCTATTCAAAGATCAGGAAGCAACAGTTAGAATTGGACATGGAACAACAGACTGGTTCCAAATAGGAAAAGGAGTAGGTCAAGGCTGTATATTGTCACCCTGCTTATTTAACTTATATGCAGAGTACATCATGAGAAACGCTGGGCTGGAAGAAGCACAAGCTGGAATCAAGATTGCCGGGAGAAATATCAATAACCTCAGATATGCAGACGACACCACCCTTATGGCAGAAAGTGAAGAGGACTCTTGATCAAAGTGAAAGAGGAGAGTGAAAAAAGTTGGCTTAAAGCTCAACATTCAGAAAACTAAGATCATGGCATCTGGTTCCATCACTTCATGGAAAATAGATGGGGAAACAGTGGAAACAGTGAGAGACTTTATTTTGGGGGGCTCCAAAATAGCTGCAGATGGTGATTGCAGCCATGAAATTAAAAGACGCTTACTTCTTGGAAGGAAAGTTATGACCAACCTAGATAGCATATTTAAAAGCAGAGACATTACTTTGCCAACAAAAGTCTGTCTAGTCAAGGCTATGCTTTTTCCAGTAGTTGTGTATGGATGTGAGAGTTGGACTGTGAAGAAAGCTGAGCGCCGAAGAATTGATGCTTTTGAACTGTGATGTTGGAGAAGACTCCTGAGTGTCCCTTGGACTGCGAGGATATCCAACCAGTCCATCCTAAAAGAGATCAGTCCTGGGTGTTCATTGGAAGGTCTGATGCTGAAGCTGAAACTCCAATACTTTGGCCACCTGATGTGAAGAGTTGACTCATTGGAAAAGACCCTAATGCTGGGAAGGACTGGGGGCAGGAGGAGAAGGGGACGACAGAGGATGAGATGGTTGGATGGCATCACCAATCATCTCAATGGACATGGGTTTGGGTGGACTCCGGGAGTTGGTGATGGACAGGGAGGCCTGGCGTGCTGCGATTCATGAGGTAGCAAAGAGTCGGACACGACTGAGCGACTGAACTGAACTGAACTGAACTGATTCAAAGATCTATTCAAAGAGCTTCTATCTTTCAAATTGGGATCAGTTTTTCTTAAGTGCCACATAAAACTTCTACTCAGAACTGTGATGATTTAAGCAGATGTGTCATAAGAAGCCACACTAACCTACAAGTATGTAGAACTTCTTCTATGGCTATTACAGCAGAAAAAAATGCCAAGATCAGGAGGGTGTGAATACAGGCAGAGACATTTTTTTTAAAAAAAGACTCCCACTAACCTCTAAGCATTGACAGAATGCATCCAACTCTCAGTGTATCGTAACAACAAAACAGAACAAACTCTAAGCCAGAAAAGACCATATTTCTCAAACTGAGCTCCAAAATATTTGGGACTGGCTTTTTTTCAGGAGGGTGTTCACTCCTTTTTTAAAAGTAATACTGCCTAGAGTCACTTCATGGGAACTCTGAACTTCTCTCAGAAGGATTGAATGGTTACTAATGTATAATTTAATGGAAAAATCCTTTACTGTCTTTTAATATTATACTTATTTTTCCTATTTCCAATATTTCTTACAGAAAACAAAGGAAGACTTCTATTCTTTTACATAATAAATTGTTACTTCTTTGAATCTGCTGGTGCTTTTTTAAAATTTTGAAACCAATCATTCTTCCATACCTATTTTATGTGAATTTATATTTTTAAACCAACAGCAATTTTTTACATCATTTGCATATGCCATATATTCAAAGAAATAATCAGAGCTTTAACATATGTCCTATTTGATTAAAATGTAACTTGGACATAAGGATGTCATCTTCTTTAGGGAATAAATGTTAGAGAGTCTAAGGCCAGTCATGACCACAGTTTAAAAACCCATTAGAGGCCAAATAACATTTCATAGGAAAACAGATCAGAACAGCAACTAATTCTCAGGGGTAAATGCAGCACCCGCACTGTGCTTGTCTGCAGCGTCCTCACCGCTCCATCCCGAGCCCGGCAACCTAACAGCCCACTGGGCACAGCTGGCCCATTAACACTGCTATAAACAACTAAGTTTCATTTTCAATTTTTATTAAAGTACAGCTGATCTACAGCGTTGCTTTAGTTCTACTATACAGCAAAGTATACCAGTTATACATGTATCTACTCTTTTAGGTTCTTCTCCCATATAGGTCATTACAGAGTATTAAGAAGAGGTTCCTGTGTTATATAGTAGGTCCTTATTAGTTATCTATTTCTGTATACTAAACCACTAAATTTAAAATTGGTTTATCCCTCAGGAAGGAGGAAAAAGGTAAAAATTCAGGATAACAAATATTAAAGCATCAAGCAAAATAGTTTGCTTCCAGTCAGCAATCCTGGGTGGAGGTGGGAGCAGGGAGGGGATTACTTGACCTACAGTGTTTATCAAAGAAAGAAGCCCAAATCTCAGTCCTGCCCAGCTGTTTTAGTAATTCTTCTACCACATCCCTGTATAACTTGTTGAATCAAGACTGCAGTAGCAGTCTTCACTGGGTGGTCAAGGTGTTAAGAATTACCACGTGTAAAAAAATGAAGTTTATGATCAATAGAAAACAGAGAAAGTTGCTTTGGGGCTGTTATTGGAGCTTACCATAGCCGGTTTAAATACGGAAGTGAAAAATCAGTATTTTTCCAAGGGGAAACGTGAGAAATGTACACTACAGAAAGCCAATTGTTAGGCACTGGGGAGACCAAATTGTTGTGTTACAACAAAAATCACACACTGGGTTTATGCAGTTGTATAACACATCTCATATAAAACTTTTCTTTGAGTACAAAAAGTAATCATGTTTACATTTAGCTACCTTCCAAAGGCCTGGAAGTAGCTAATGATCAACCAAACAGTATCAGAGTAACTTTTAATCCTACTAGCCAATTCTAAAGGTGGGCAGAGGGGAGAAGAGAAAAAAAACATTATTACAGAAAATCTAAAGTAAGAAACTCCAGTACGCTTGCCTGGAAAATCCCATGGACAGAGGAGCCTGGTAGGCTGCAGCCCATGGGGTTGCTAGGAGTTGAACATGACTGAGCAACTTCATTTTCACTATTCACTTTCATGCATTGGAGAAGGAAATGGCAACCCACTCCAGTGTTCTTGCCTGGAGAATCCCAGGGACGGGGGAGCCTGGTGGGTTGCCGTCTGTGGGGTCGCACAGAGTCGGACATGACTGAAGTGACTTAGCAGCAGCGGCAGCAAACTAAGAAAACACCTATGGCAATTCAGCACAAAATCTTACCCCAATGGCTCAACAGTAAAGAATCCACCTGCAATGAAGGAGCCTCTGTTTCAGTCCCTGGGTTGGGAAGATTCCCCGGAGGAGGGCATGGGAACCCACTCCAGTATTCTTGCCTGGAGAATCCCATAGACAGAGGAGCCTGATGGGCTACAGTCCACAGGGTCACAAAGAGTTGGATATGACTGAAGCGACTGAGCACACACAAAACCAAGAAAACCTACTGCAATTCAGCAGAAAATCTTAAAAAGAGAAAATAGCAATAGGCAGAAATCACTAGCAGGTCTTGTTTAGTGAAAGAAGCTCCATTATTTTGTATATGCCAAAGTCAGCCAGCAAAAATAACATTGTACTGTGAAATTTTTAAACCTGGCTACTCTCTATGCAAAGGTACTTTCTTTGACCTTCCTCAAAAAGCAGCTTTGGACCTGTTCAGACAACTGGGCAAAGGATAAGTTTATATAGAATTCGAGGGAACTCTGTGGTTATAATTTCACTAAGATGTAAGCTCCCAAGGACAGGGACCCTTGTCTACCTGGTATACCACTACTGCCCTAGAATTTTACTCAAAAAATGTTCATTGAATTTGAATGAATGATGTATTCTACATTATACAGCCTGAATCTGGAAACCAGAGTGAGAATGTAACATCCGTCCCTACTGCACAAGCACCTCAACTGGATGACTATAGCCTGTTGGATTCAACAAGGTATTTAGTGGCAAGAAGAATGTGTGGCAAGTGTCTCAGAAAACAAAACTGCTATTTGTTAAAATGATTTATTATACTATTATTTTCTAAAGAGTTACCTAAAAATTAACTTACTAAAGATCCATCTGGAATACTATTGAAAAAATCAGGTTTTTTTCCCACTGCAGATATATATGAAGAATAAATTCAATCCCACTTATCAGCTATGATTAGAAAGGGAATTCAGCTCACCTGAGGAGCACTGAGCTTGACAAGAATACTCATATAATACATATTAATAGGAATATCTGGAAGGTCATCAAAGATATCAAGTGGGCCCCACAACCCAGTGAATAATACTCAAATGTAAAAATACAGGTTAAGAAACAGGAGTTACTATAAACTACAAAACTCAACAAAGCCAGATCACCTTCAAGCCTCCCTTCTACAATTTTACCAAAAAAATGCCCAATTTTGAAACCAAGGTCTTCAGTAAGTAATCCCACAGTTAACTACACTAAGCAGACATATCTTTGACCCAGAAATGATTTTTAATCAATCATATTTTTTGCCTAGAAATGATTTTTTTAAATTAATTGCATAAGCTCATTAAAAGAAATGACTTACATAAGCAAATAAGACTTTAAAACAGCAATTAATAATATACAAGTAGGCAAGTACATACTAATTATAAGGCATATTTATCCCTAATAATTATTTCTTGCTAGGAAATAACCACCAGTAAGCAATCCAAGACAATTTCATAACTGGATGAACTAGGTGGGTCTGAAGTCATCCTGAAGTAATCAGCTACAGCATGTAGAACATCTCAACACCAAATCACATACTATATATTAATCACTGCTACAAAGTCAGAGAAAAAAATATTAATTCAAAATAAAAGGCTTAATTCATTAAATGTGTTAAGTAAAATTTTATTTCCTGACGGGTTTTGATTCAAAATAAACAGAAGGGACAACAGATATCACCATTTTCCAAATTTTACTGAATTAATGGATCTAGGCAACGATCATCAGCAGCTGCTAACATCACAAAACTGAAACACAACCAGACATTACATACTCCTGATGGAGGAAAAAAGACACTTAAAAAAAATTCGGTTCTATTCTGGCCAATCCTTTCGCGCTAGTCTCAGAGGGAATACAGGAGACAGAAAAAATTAATATATATGTGTGCATATATGTATGTAATTTTAAGTCCTCATCTCTTAGATATACATCCTAAAATCTTTTAAGCTTAAATGATACATTTTCAAAACAAAATGGGGGAAGGAATTCCCTGGTGGTCAGGTGGTTAAGACTTTGACTTCCAATGCAGGAGGTGCGGGGCCAAAAAAAAAGAAACAAAACACAAACACAGAAGCAATATTATAACAAATTCAATAGAGACTTTAAAAATGGTCCACATCAAAAAAAAAAGGGGGGGGAGGGAGAAGTGGTTCAGAGTACAGATCAAGCAAGATTGGCAATTAGATGACAAATTATTGAAGCTGAGCAATAGCAAAGTGGGGTTTATCATTCTATTGTTTCTATATTTGTTCAGTTCAGTCACTCAGTCATGTCTGACTCTTTGCAACCCCGTGGACTGCAGCATGCCAGGCTTCCCTGTCTATCACTAACTTCCGGAGCTTACTCAAACTCATGTCCATTGAGTTGGTGGTGCCATCCAACCACCTCTGTATTTGTTACCTAACTAAATTTTCTCAGAATTACTGGTTTTTTAAAAGGAGAAATAAATAAATGGAAGCATCTGAAAATGATGGATGGCTGAGTCCAGAAATGTCCATCATGCACACACAGTTGGACCTGCATACCCTCTGATTAGAGGGAGAAAACTGGAATTCACAGGGTCCCTGGTTAGGGAGCTCTGCAGGGATTATTGTTAAACCCGTCCCGGATAAGTCCCAGGCTGTGTGATGCAGCACTCCTTCCTGGTTCACACCCAGGGCACCAACCAACAGAAGTTCTTCATGCCCTTTACTGAAAACTGAACAGGAAATAAACCAGAAGGCACAAAAAAGATGAGAAAAGGGAGACAAACACACAGGCAGTCAAATAAAAAAGAACTGAAAGACAACAGTGGTCAAGACCAACCAACTCATTTCTCAAACAAATACGGCTGTCAGTCCCTCATTCTGTAACCTAAATGTGCAGCTTAATACCTGAATCTGCCTTGCAAAAAATGCTCTTAACTTTCACAACTTTAAAGAAAAATATAAATATTTAAATAAATACACATGAAATTTTGCTATTTAAAGATATCTTATTGCAAATTCTTTTCTAACAACAGTCACCCCCCACATTCACTCATGGGGAAGGGGGAAATTACAGTATTAATATTAAAATATTAATATTATTAATAATGTAACCATTGATATTTACTGAGTACTTAAGCTGTACACTATGGAGTTTGATTATGTATGTATATGTATTAACTTCATCTTCAGGACAATTTTATGAGATACATAAAATTACTATTATTATTTATTATTCCCATTTCACCAATGTGGAAGCGAACCCTGTGGAAGCTGACCAACTAAGTATAACAAATACTAAGTGCTAGGTCATTTTTTTTTTTTTAGGCTTTGCCACGTGGCACATGAGGATCTTAGTTCTCTGACCAGGGATCAAACCTGTGCCCTCTGCAGTGGAAGCACGAAGCCCTAACCACTGGACTGCCAGGGAATTCCTGCTGGGTCATTTTTAAAATGTGCTTCATAATATTTTATATGAGGCCATGTATGAGTATATACACATATATGTATATAACAATTAGTAAAACAATCAAATGATTTGTCTACAAAGTCACTAAATGGTCTGTACACAGGTTCCTAATTACAAGTACAGTGTTTATTTACAACTGTCACAGACCACATTCACTTTAAGTTCATTTTAACAGAAATGTTTCTCTTGCCCAGGAAATAATCAAAGACCCAAAGATAACTGAACATACACAGATCCAAGCTGAACAAAAAGCCAAAGAAAAAGCATTACATATCATCAACTCCTTAAGAGTATATCCCTGTCTGAAATTTTATAAATCCCTCATTGGGTCAAGTACAAATCACTTTACACAGAGGAATTCTAAGAAAAATGCCAGAATTATTCTACAGTAGCATCCTCGTCTCCCACATCTTCATCAATCTGGACTCCAAATACAGGGGCAAATAATGTTAAGGAACTCCTCTGAATGAAAACACCTGCCCTTCGGGGTTGTACCAGATCATTAACGGATCCATCTAACTTGCTAGGTGGGACACCCAGTTTGACAAGGCAACCTCCCCACTCAGGGGACTATTTCATAATCTTAGAAATAAGCCCCAAATTCCACCTTACCTCCCACAAGAAAAGTTGTGCCACATGATCTCCTTGTTTCATTACAAAGCCTCAACATCTTCTCAGTCATCTAAGGTTGAAAACTCAGCACAGTGGTTCTCAAATTTCTTGGAACCTGGATCATTTTCAGAATCTGAGAAAAGGTCTGAGTTCTCTGCCCCAGAAAAATGCCAGAATATCCACAAAAACAACTTTGGACTGAATTTTTGGGAAATCTCAGGACTGATGATTAAATAGCTGCTGCTCTGGCTCCTCCTCCTCCTTTTCCCTTCACCTTCACAGTAGCCATCTGACCTTTCTTCCCCACCTGTCAGTATCTTTATCACTCTTTATCCAAAGAACTACTGAAACCAAACTGGGTCCCTCCCTGCCTAGGTCTCATCCACAGCTTCACCTCTACCCACCAAAGGTTACTATAAGCCTTGTTTGAATTCTCAGAATACTCTCTTGGGACACTTAACCATGTCTACCTTGTCTCCATCTCCCCTACTACACTTAAGCTCCTGAAAGGTAAGAATAATCTTACTCCTTTCTGTACCTCTTATAAAGCATGCAGCTAAGTGCCCTGCACATGGCAAGCATGAATGTCAAGCCTGAGGACTTAAAAGAAGTCAGCCAATCAGCATAACCTCTTAACTGGAAGGTTAGGCGTGTCTGATTAATCAATGCTTGGGCAGCCCAGGAAGTTGATGCAACTAAGCAGCTCCACCCATCATTTCCTGATCTAGCACCCTGCTCTCTCAGAGATGGGAGGTATGTGAGGTGGAGACTCAGAGGCTCTCCAGCCCACGGTCAGTTTTCTGCAAAACAAAACGTAGCTAGGCTTGAGCAGCAGCATTTTTCCAGCACTCTAATTACCTAAAACATTCCTATGGAGTATCAGCTTTTAAAGAAAATCCTGCTCACCAGCCATGCACAAACACACATTTCCATATACTGTCACTTTAGCTACAATAAAAACTTTCCTGTTACTAAGAACCTCCAGAACAGAACAATCTAGATATGCAGGCATTCAGCTATGAGTTAGGCAACCTCCTTCTCACTTTCAAAGCCCCAATCACATCCTTTAAATACTAAAATAAATAGATTCTAAATTTCAGTAAGAAACACTGTGAAGTCTCCACATGATTCTTTAGGATATTAAACACAGTTGTCTAAGGTCATGTTTACATATAGATTAAAAAAAACCCAAACATCAGTGTTAACAAAACTGATGATAAACAGGCTCCTGCACATCCAAACTAGAAAGAGGACACAAAATTTTTAAAGCTTCCATCTTTAAGGTATATAAAAGCATAAACTATGTCCTATTATAATGTTTTGGTTTTTTCTGTGTAAGTTATGTTTATTATATACATATATATGACTTACACAGAAATATATATATAACTTACACTAAAAAAACACCATAATGCTTTAATTACTTCAATAGAAAGCCCTAACTTCCCTGGTTCTAAATTAGTTAGATAAAGCATGCAGAGTTCACACCCAGAACCGTGAGGTACTTCAATTATTAACAAAGCAAACCACAAAGGAAAACCTGATCAGATTTCAGTGCTGGGTTAAATATATGCAAAACTACAGATACCAAACAGCAAAGCCAAACAAAATTCTCTCCCCTAAATTTTTATTAACAAGCTTATTCCTCTGTCCTACTGCCCAATCTTATACACAAGATTTTTAATGACATAACAGTAATCTTAATTCACAAACTGCTAGAATTTGTGACTCATGGGTATAATTCTTGCTTTCCATCCTCAAAGCAGGATCCTACTCGCCAGGCAAGATGGCCCTGTAGCTAACAAACCAATCCATCGGAAAAAGAAAACAAACATCTTTCCTAAACAAAACAGCACCTGAGCTGCAAGGAATGTTTTGTATCTACAAAGCACTTTCATAAGCATCTCACTGAGCCCTCTTTCTGTCCCTCAGCTTATGTGCATGTTGGGGTCTTTGAGCCAGCTGCTCCTTCTTTCTCCCCGATCTCTGCATGTCCACCTATCCCTTTGAGGTCCTCATGTCACCACAAACTTCATATTCCTCAGTGTTTTTGTAGTTCACAGCCTGCAACCACTGTGCTGAAAAGGAGATAAAAGCCCAGAAACTGAAACCTGCTCAAGATCACAGTAGTGATGTAGTCATTACTTCAGAGGTCAACATCTTCTGATATGCTAAAAATTTAAAACATCATATTTTAAGTTATAAAAGATTTAAATAAATAAAGAGGCTCACCGAGTTCTCTTTATGAAAACATTCTTCAATATGTTTTACTTCAGGAACTGACAGTCCCATTTTGTATTAAACCCTTCCCTCCTAGTTTTAAGACAATGTAAAAAAGCTCTGTATCCAAAACATCTTCTACAGTGATTAGCAAAGAACTAAAAATTTCCCAGGGGCAAACCAAAAGCTAACATGCATCACCTGGGAGAGGTGATAGTGCTGAGCCCAGGTCCGCCTAAAAGTAGACACTTTGGTGGTGGTGGTTTAGTCGCTAAGTCATGTGCAACTCTTGCAACCCCATGGACTGTAGCCTACCAGGCTCCTCCATCCACGGGATTCTCCAGGCAAGAATACTGGAGTGGGTTGCCATTTCCTTCTCCAGGGGATCTTCTCGACCCATGGATCGAACCCGGGTCTCCTGCATTGCAGGCAGACTCTTTACCGACTGAGCTACAAGGGAAGACAGCAGACATTTTAAAATCAGCCTATTCAGGACTTCCCTGGTGGTCCAACGCTTAGTAATCAGCCTGCCAATGCAGGGGACACAGGTTTGATTCCTGGTGTGGGAAGATTCCACGTGCCAAGAGGCAACTAAGCCCACACCCCTAGAGCCCATGCTATGCAGCAAGAGAAGCCACCGCAATGAGAAGACCTCACACCACAATGAAGAGTAACCACGAGAGAGAGCCTGCGTGCAGCGGTAAACACCCAGCACAGCCGCAAATAAATAAATAAAAGTCAACACTTCTTTTTCTTTTAAAAAAAACAAGAAACCTCTACTGAGTGTTGCACACACACTGAGTGTCCTCATGCAGAGTGACATTCACTCTAATTCTTTCTTTTACTGAGCGGAATGTCTGTGTGAGAAAAATATTAAAACACTAACGCATGATTAAACAAAACATTCTTCAGTTCCTGAATTCGCTTGGAAAATAATTATTTAATACCTACAGATATGCTACAATATGTCTGAAACTCTAATTCAAAATGAAAGCCAAACAATGTTAACAAAGGTTTCAGCAGCAGTTCAAATGGCGAAAAAGTAGTGTGTGAGTAACCACAGTATCTTTAAAACATGACAAACACAAAAGAATCTGCAGACTGAATGGCAGCATTTGTATTGCATGTGTCAATTTAGTTTCCAAACTTTATTCAAAGTAACATCAAAACAATACTGAAGTATTGTATACATTATGCATCTATTTTCTCTTGATAGTTATGTAAATCGAGAAGCATACAAAGTTTACTAGTTTTGTTCATGTATATTTAATTACATTATAATGTAAAAAAATTTTCAATTCTACTCATACTGAAGGGCCTCAATAAAGTTCTTCCTTCAGATGGTATTCATACGTTCTTCAAATTTACAAGATACTGCTCCCAAGACCAGAAGTTATACAGTGAAAAAGAGGATGACAACAGCATAGAAAAAACTGTTAATGTATCTGTAAGTATATACCACAGTTATTTGATTAAAACTACAAAAAAGGCTGGTCCATCCTCATCCAGATGGGCAACACTGGTGATGCACTCAAACTGCTACTTTCTAGAGGGGCATAAAGAAAGAGGGCCCCTTCACTTTGAGGATTTTCACCAATCTTAAACCTAAAAAATTCACCTTTGGTGAATTTTCTCCCATTTCACAAGTATAGAACCATTTCTAGTCTCTAATTTGAATGTTCAAGTAATTATTTCTGGGCTTCCCTGGTAGCCCCGTGGATAAGAATCCACCTACCAATGCAGGGGACACAGGTTTGATCCCTGATCTGGGAAGATTCCCATGCCAAGGAGCAACTAAGCCCATGTGCCACAACTACAAAGCCTCGCTCTAGAGCCCAGGAGCGGAAACTACTGAAGCTGGGGCATCTTACAGCCTGTGCTCTGCACCATAAGCAGCCCGCGCACCTCAAGGAAGAGAAACACCCACTTGCCGCAATTAGAGAAAGCCCATGCAAAGCAACAAAGACCCAGCACAGCCAAAAATAAACACAATTTTTTTTAAAGGGTAATTATTTCTCCTTCTATTCAAATCTTACAGTTTGAAAGCTAAGTTGTAGAAGAGATCTTTCAATAATTCACTCAGTATTACTGAGCATGTACTGAGCATATACCAGGAAATATTTCAGAAGTTGCGGGTATAACACTGGGCAAGTACAAAAATCCTCATTCTCATCAAACCTGTGTTCTAGGTGGGAGACATGAATAAAACATATACGATACATAAAGGTAAATATGGAGAGAAATGGAAGCGAGAGGTATATGCATCTTGCACTAGTAATATATTCAGGCATAAAAAAAATGAAGTCGCTCAGTCGTGTCCAACTCTTTGCGACCTGTGGACTGTAGCCTACCAGGCTCCTCCCTCCATGGGATTCTCCCTCCATGAGATTCTCCAGGCAAGAACGCTGGAGTGGGTTGCCATTTCCTTCTCCAATGCATGCATGCATGGTAAGTCGCTTCAGTCATGTCCGACTCTGCGCGACCCCACAGATGGCAGCCCACCAGGCTCCTCTGTCCACAGGATTCTCTAAGCAAGAATACTGGAGTGGGTTGGCATTTCCTTCTCCAAGAAACAATAGGCGCACATACAAAAACTGCACTCAGTTGATGCCAGCAGCATAGGGCACACACACACGCACAGAACTCAAACATCTTTTTTAAAACTTTTAAAAAACACATGTCAAGCACATGCACCATCTGTACTGTTTTCCTGGAAATTTGAAACATTCTGCCCAAGTTAGCTATGATACCTCAGGGCTCCTCAAACAGTTTGGGAACTAACAGTCTAGGCTCCCCACAACCCCAGGGGTAATGGTTAATAAATTAACCAACACACTGCGCAAAGTGGCTAGCCCCCAACCTTTCTGCAGGACTCCAGATTTGTAAACTGACTATTTGAAATCTCTACCTGGATATCTAATAAGCATCTCAAACTTTCCCTTTTTCCTGATATAACAATTAAACTTATGCTTTTGGGGGGGGTCATTATTATCCATACAAAAAATTATTTGGCTAGTCTAAAATGAATTATACTTGGATTTTCCTAAGCTCTTTAATTCTACTCATAAAAGCTAAAAGATTAGATAAAATCAGGGTAGATGTTTCAGGCGACAAATCTCACATCACGATCTGTCTTTTTTCTTCCCACCAACCTTCTTCTCAGATCTTAGCTTTAAACCAATTGTTCAGGAAAATCTCTAAAGACATAGGCCCCAAACAACGTTGTCCCATAGAAAGATCTAAGACAAGGCACTTCAAAATCTAACCACAACATGTTTATACCAAAGATTACCTGTGGCCCCCACCTGGTAGCCGAGTGGTTAAGACTCAGCTCCCACTAAAGGGGTAGCAAATTTGATCCCTAGTCAAGGAACTAAGATCCTGCATGCTATGTAGTGCATCAAATAAAAAGTAAATATCACTTCTAACCTTCACATCCTTTGATTCTCTAGTCCCCTAGACCTTCTCTACCAGTCATCTTCAATGTGGACTAGAGGGTGGAGTGTGGTAATCATATTAATGAGCCTTATTAACAGGAAGCTACTTGATCATCCTCAGGCAGAAAGTAGAGCCCACCAGGATTTGTTTGGAAGTCTTCGTAATGTGATGGAGCCTCTCAACTCCAGATTTCAGATTTTACTTATTCTCCTTTGCAAACTACCTCAGTTGTATTTCGTGCATGCGGAGAATGTTTAGACACACCTTGAGCAGGCCTGCAGTCTCACCTATGAAAAGGTATTTGGATTGTTTTTAAGTCCTTTTGAAAAGTAATGGAGTTGGCTCCTTGTTACTAGGGTGATGACAGCCCTAAAAACAGATATAATTTCCAAATGAAAATTCAAAGCACTCTGTAGCTTTGTTTTTTCAATCAGGAATGAGGTAGGAGGAGCAGCAGAGGCAATTATGGAGTATATTTATAAACATGTAAAGGAGTATGCTTCTTAACTCTGAATAACAAGATTTTAAATTGTTTAATTTACAGGAAAAAATGAAGGGAATAAGAGGACTGAAGAAAATAAACATCTGTTGTTGTTGTTCAGTCGCTAAGTTGTGTCCGACTCTTTGCGACACCACAGACTGTAGCATGACAGGCTTCCCTGTCCTTCACTATCTCCTGGAGTTTGCTCAAACTCATGGCTGTTGAGTGGATGATGCCATCCAACCATCTTTTCCTCTGTTGCCCCCTTTGCCTCCTGGCCTCAATCCTTCCCAGCATGCTAGAGTGTATGTTAACATGTATAGCTCTACACCATCACTGAACTTGGCACTACAGAAATGTCCAGAACAGAGGTTGTCAGATTGGTTTTCAGACTGGTCTGAAAGGGAAGAAAACTCCACTGAAGTACCCAAGAATCAACCAAAGCACCAGTATTATAGCACCAAGCCTAATGCTTCCAAAACATTAGCAGTTTAAAGGAGAGATGCCACATCTTAATAAATCCTTAAAAGAAAATAATATTCCAGCACCTATTCCTGATTCTAAAAAAAAGTTCTTAGCAAACTAGGGAGAGAGTAAAAGTTTATCTTAATAAAAGGAATCTACCAGAAATTTACAGAAAATAGCATACACATTAGCAAAACATTAAAAATATTCCCTCTCAGAATCAAGAATAAAGATGCCAGCCATCATATTACCAAAAAAAAAAAAAAAGATTGAAACATCCAAGGAAAAGACAAAAATCTGTCATTATTTGCACACTACATGTTACAGGGCTTTCAAATTAAACAATCAAATTAAAAGCTATTTGGTTTAGTAGTACAAAAACTTATCAAAGATCAAAATTAAAAACAAAAAACATTTTTAAAAGAATTACCACATGACCCAGCAAGTCAACTCCTAAGTATGTACCCAGAAGAGGTACTTAAAAAAATACCATGCACAAGTTTATAGCAGCACTACACTTGAATAGCCAAAGGGGAAAACAACCCAGATTTCCACCAGTGGATGAATAGATAAATCATAATATAAACAAATAATGGATTATTATTTCATAATTGATATGGGTTCAATCCCTGATCTGGGAAGATCCCACAAGCCACAGAGCCTGTGTGTGCAGGAGTGCCAAGTCGCTTCAGCCACGTCTGACTCTTTGCGACCCTATGAACTTGTAGCCCACCAGGTCCCTCTGTCCATGGGATTCTCTAGGCAAGAACACTAGCGTGGGCTGCCATACCCTCCTCCAGGGGATCTTCCTGACTCAGGGGTCAAACCCAGGTCTCCCGCATTGCAGGCAGATTCTTCACCAGGGGAGCCCCAGCTAAGCCTGCGCCCCACAACTGCTGAGCCTGCGTGCGGCAACTCCTGAAACCACACTCCCGAGAGCCTGTGCTCCATAACAAGAGAAGCCGCTGCCATGAGGGGCCAGTGCACCACAACTAGAGAGCGGCCCCCACGCACCGCAACCAAAGAAAAGCCTGGACTTCCTTGGTGGTCCAGTGGCTAAGAATCTGCTTCCACTCAAGGGAGTGCAGGTTCCATTCCTGGCTGGAGAACTAACATCCTGCACGCCACACGGTAAGGCCAAAATAAAAATTATTTTTTTAAAAAGGTGAACCTTATGGTATGTGATTCTTATCTACATTTAAAAAGTAGATGGAAAAGAACAATCAGTAAGATCTGAGGTGGGAAAAACATAAAAACTCTTTTAAAAAAATATGCTAAGACTACAGTAACCAAAAAAGTATGGAAGGAGATCAGAAACACGTAAGGAGTTCAAGAAAACAGCAATCTAAATGATTAAAGATGCACAGTGAGTGGAAAAGCAGAATGTCTGAATAAACTGAGAAAACCAATTATCTGAGTAAAAAGGTAGATACCTACTACACCATAAAAACATAAAAGTGCCAGACAATAAACTGCAAAATTTAATACTGTCAGTTATGAGAAATGATTTTAAACTATTAGTGGGAAATAATTCCTTACCTAAGCAAAAGACACAAAACACTGAAATACCTGACTAAATACAAATTTTAAGTATCTACTTGGGGCAAACACACCATAAAGTTAAAGACAAGCGAAAGACTGGGAGAATATACACACAAAAGGTTAACTTCCATGACATTAAATAGTTCACCCGGGCCAATGGGGGAGGGACAAAGTGTCACTATTTTAGCAATATTTTAGCATAATGGTGTAAAACAAAAATGAAAAGACTATAGTCTGCAAATACATAGAAAGGTATACAATGCCCAGCAAACTGGATGTTTTGGAAGGTGAGTTAGGGACATGTGTTTTTTCACATCTATTTTCAATGTTGTTTGAATTTCTGACCACAGAATGCTAGTTTTATAATGTCAAAATAATTTTAGAAGGAAAGTCTGAAAGGCAAAACTTGAAGTAGATGAGGGCCACTGAAGGATTTTTTTAAAGGGAAGTATAGCATGGTTGGATTAGTTTTTCTCACAAATCCCTGGAACAGCTTTTCAAAGAATGGCTATGAAAAGCACCAGTTTGGAAATATGACTCGTAATGATTCATTTCTCTATTCAACAAATGCTGAACACTTATTGGGGCTCGGCACTGAGCTAAGCATTGGGACCAATTATAAATGTTGCAAGTTGTCTCAGCAAAAGATCAAGTATGCTAGATATATTATACTTTGTGCCCCGGTATAAGGGATGTAAGGCACCATTTGAAAGGCATCTGTGGATAATATTCTTCTGATACTCCTTATATTACAAGAGGACCAGATATTCCTGATAATATAATCCATTTTTTGACAACTCGAAAAAGCAAAAAGTCCATATCAGCATGTTCCTACAAGTAACTGTCTTGTTTTCAAGATTCTCTGACTTGATAAAGTCCATGTTCTAAAAATCTTTGAATAAAGAAATTTCAAAGCCACCCCTGGTCATTTTCTCCATATCTTTTTTTTTTTTCATTCCTTGGTTTTGTCAAAAGATGACTAAAAAAACAGGACACAATATTAAGAGTTAACCCAAAGGAAAAACATTTTAGTGACTCACATTAGAGATATTTTTAATTGTGATTTAATCTGCATTGGTTTCTTTTTACAGTTGACATGTTCCCATTTTATCACACCCATCTGCTATTGCAACAGCAAGCCAGTTTTAACAAAAGACCATGACTATACATAAAAAATGTTTTAAACTTTCTCATCTTAAAATACATTTTTAAAAAGTGTCCACCAAGTGAAGGGAGGCACGAAAAAAAACAAAAAACTCTGCTGATAACTGACAAACAATTCATCCTACCATTTATCTTGCATGCTCAGTCGCTCTGTGACCCTTTGGACTGTAGCCTGCCAGACTCCTCTGTCCATGGGATTTTTCACGTGAGAATATTGGAGTAGATAGCCATTTCCTCCTCCAGGGATCTTCCCAGCTCGGGGATGGAACCAGCAGCTCCTGCACTGGCAGCTTCATTATCACTGAGCCACTGGAAAAGTCCCACCACTTAGCTTAGGGTACGTCAAAAACACGAGAGGTGTGGCGGCAGCTCCAAGTGATACCACTACCCGAGAGCTAACTGCTTAAGTATTTGGGGCTGAGGCTGCTGGTTAAGCAGACAATCACCATCACCTTGACAAAGTCAACTGCCTGAACGAGCTTTTCTTAAAGGTACCGTAATGCTACCACAATTCTCCCCAAACCATGCCAACAAGGTCCCCCATTTTTATAACTCCTATCTCAAATGCATGCTGTGGGCAATGCCAAGCAAAATGCACGTCAGTTTCTGAGGAAGTGATTATGGCAAGCATGACAGTCAAGACCTAGATACCCCAAGGCAGTTCCAACTTCACAGTATTTTATTGTTTTCACATAAGATGCCTGTTTAAATATGTTAGTCAGGATGGTTTTCACCCTAACTTTATTTTTATTTACTGTTTTACTTTGCCCACGCTGGGTCTCCACTGCATTGCTTGGGCTTTTCTAAATGCTTCATGTGGTCTTAGTTGCTCCGCTACATGTGGAATCTTAGTTTCCCAACCAGGAATTGAACCTGCATCCCCTGCATTAGAAGGTGGATTCTTAACCACTGGACAAGTCCCTCAAGATGATTTAAGTTATACTTGTGAAAGACTTTTTAATAAGAATAAAGTTCAAACCCCAGAAAAAAATCTTTTCAGATTCTTGGTGGTGCATACTCAGTTGTGTCCAACTCTTTGCAACCCTTTGGACTGTAACCTGCCAGGCTCCTCTGTCCATGGGATTTTTCAGGCAAGAATACCAGAGTGGGTTTTCATTTCCTTCTCCCAGGGATCTTTCTGACCCAGGGATGGAACCCGAGTCTCCTGCACAGGCAGAGTCTTTAATGCTGAGCCATCAGAGAAGCCTCAGACTCTCTGTAAAGAACATATAATCATATGGAAAAAACCTGGCCTAATCCCCAAGCCATCCTGAGAAAGAGCAGCATTTCTTCCCAGACCGATCACCAGAAATTACAATGGATTTTAAAAAACAAAAACTCCTTTGCCAAGAGGAGAAGTGGACAACAGAGGATGAGATGGTTGGATGGCATCACTGACTCTATGGACACGAGTCTGAACAAATTCATGGAGACAGTGAAGGACAGGGAAGCCTGGTGTGCTGCAGCTCCTGGGGTCGCAGAGTCAGACCTGGTGACTGAACAACAAATAACAACAACAAAAAACCCCCAGTCAACAGCACATACAAAGTGACTGACCTCTATCTCATAAACAGAGGGGGGAACCCTCTAATTAGAAACACAAAAGACGATGAGGCAAGGAGAAAACACTGAAGACTGAAAAAGGGGGCAATAGGCGGCACTTACCAGAGCCCTTTGAGTAGGAATATGTAACAACTGGCTATTGCTATAACCAGCTTCACAGCTTTGAAAAAGAAGGTTCACCTAGACATCTAATCTAATGTCACATGCAGAGCGTCAAATATTCATTCCTTTACATCCCGTCAGATATCTGTTCCTTTTAGCCACAACTGTCACTGCCCTGAGCCACACAAAAAATTTTTAATGTATGTAAATAGCTGCATTCCTTGAATCTAAAAGGAAGTGTCTGAGAGGCCCACAACTCCCTTCTGAGAGATTACAAACAATTTCTTTCACTTTAGTTGCTACACTGGTATCTGAACACCTTTCAACTCTTGCCTTACCCAAAAGGTAACCACCAATAGACAAAGGAGAACTTAATGGACCATGGGGTGGCCTGGTGTAAAATTAATAGTAATGAGAGTCTAACCAACCCAAATACATCAAATCTAATGGGGAGAGGAGGGCACTGAATTTGAGCAGAAGTTAAGAGGGGAGACAAAGTCATAAAATTGGAAGACTCACTACATGAGGGAGCAATAAACGTTTGCCACAGAGTAGATAAGGTGACCAGGTTGCCAGATCCAACCACTTGACGGGCAACTGGAATGGCTACAGAATCTAGGACAATTAGGTACTATGGTTCCAATTCTCTGTAATACCAAACTATATGACCTAAAACTGCCCTGTATTTCTGTATGTCCCCACACATCTATATTAAAAGCTAATAACATCTACTTACAGATGGTTACTTCTTTTTGGAAATGAAAAATATTCCAGAATCAGTAGAATCTTTTCCTGACTGCATTTATGCATGATCTGCAAATCAGGAGGCTGACTAAGCCTACTGAGAACTCCCTTAAATTGCTGAGTCTACTTACCTAATCTTTTTTTTCCCCCAAGAATTAGATGCCAGACTTCTGGGTAAGGATGATGGACTAAACACATAGCTATTCACTGATCCTTCCCAGAACACCAAGGGATTCCTTTTCTTTTCTTTTTTTTTTAATATGAAAACCCACAGAGATGAAGAGAACTGAAGATTACAGCCACAAATTTTTGAAAGCTGGAAAATAAATGGTTAAGAGGTAAAAGACCCAAAGACCCAAGAAAACTGAATCCTAAGGTAAGCATCACGACTGAGTGACTGAACTGAACTGAAGGTAAGCATCAAGGAATAGGCCTCCAAAAGGCTCAGTGGGGATAAATGGGAAGAATTAATAGAAAATCTTTCTGAAATGCAATTCTCAGATACCCTTCCACTCTCTCAGGCAGGCAGATAAATGCCTTTCCTTCACCCATGCAACACTGAAAATAATCTAAGGAGGTTTATAAATAAACAGGTTTACATGGACTGGAGATCACTAGGTATGGTGAAGACAGTTTAAGCTAACATATGTACTAGATTCCAGTCCCCAGTATGCTGATAAACAAATGTCTAACAACTGGCTGGGGTCTGGGGAGCAGAGGAAGAGGGGGAACAAGGGTAGTTATTTGTAATATTTGCAGCTTACCATAGCTGCTTCAAGCAACCAAACAATGTCACTGAATGCAGAATTCAGAAGAGATGCCTATGACAACATGGTGTTCCCACTCTATAGATAGATGTACATACTCTCAAGAGCATCCACAATTAAAAATGTAATACATAAAGTGGTGAGCTTTTAGAATTTATTAATTTTAATAGAACATTTAATAAGTCTGTATAATCTTTAATAATTGTTGTATGTAGCAACTCACTCACAAAGTTCCTGAAAACAACTGTCTCTGACATGCTAGTACTACCCACTAACCCCAGACCCCTTTGTCAATACCTTTCTCAAAAGACTGACAGCCAGGCCTTCACTTCCAGGCAGTGATTAGAAGAGACGTCTCTTTTTGCCCAGCGATTAGTCTACAAGGAAAAATATAAAAATATTGACAAGTTCTCAAACTATATTTGACCAGCCAGATCATCCTACTTCAATGCTCACAACTGATAAGTCCTACTTGCATGTTCAGAGCTTCCAGTCGGCTTCTTAGGATCCCACTCTTAAATATCAGGAAACAGCCAAGAGTCATTAGACATTCTAGTATAAAAAATAGAAATGGAAATAGAAAAGGCAAGCTGAGAGACCTGGGCAGTCACACAGCACTCTGCACTTTGAAGAGCTCCATGTTAGGTTTGATGCTCTGCTGTTGCTGTCTTAGAATTCTTTAATAATGTTAAACAAGGGCCCCACATTTTCACTCTGTACTCAGCCCTGAAAATTATGTAGCTAGTCCGGACAGAGACTATAATGGCAGAAGAAAATTCTGGGGAGAAAGACATATTAATATTTTCAGAAATATAGCACAAAATATTATAAACAAGAAGAACAGTATTTTTAAAAAAAAGGACAAAAAAGAGAGAATCAGAAAGTGATCACTAGCATACTTCCTTGCTAATTTAAAATGTAAGAGCTGAAATGAAAAACTCAATAGAATAGCATAAGAATTCTGAAAGATGAGTCCAGGAGGTCCAATATCTGAATAATAAGAGTTCAAAAGGAGATAAAAAGGAAAAAGGGAGAAGTCATCAAGAATGTGCCTGTGATGCAGGAGACCTGGGTTCAATCCCTGGGTCAGGAAGATCTCTTGGAGAAGGGAATAGCAACCCACTCCAGTATTCTTGCCTGGAGAATTTCATGGACAGAGGCACCTAGCAGGCTTCAGTCCATGGGAGTCACAAAGAGTCGAACACACATCAACAAAACAGTTCCGTGATTGAAAGGATTCATCAAATGCTCAGCACAATGGATGGAACCAAACTCACACGAAGGTACATTATTGTGCAATTTAAACACTGAGAAACAAAAGAACTGATCACATAAATAATTAGGAACTTAATGACTTCAGCTTCAAGAGCAATGCAGTAAATGTGGAGAAAACTATAAAACAATGAAGTCATGCCTTGAAAATTTGCAAGCTAGAATTCTATACCCAGCCAAACAATCAATTAAAAGTAAGGACAGAGTAAGATGGGTTCAGTCATTCAAAGTCTCCAAGCTGATTAAAAAGCAAACCTTCCCTTTCTCAGGAAGCTATTGGAGAATATGTTCTGACAAAGTAAGACACAAGAAGATATGAGATCTAGAAAACTAGAACTCAACACAAAGAGGAAAAGAGTAACCCTAAGATGCTGGTGAAGGGAAGACTCGGGCTAAGAGGTACACATAAAAACAATGGGCAACCAGTCAATATGGGACCATATCTTCAGGAATATGAGAAGCTAATAGAACACCTTAAGTGTTAGGATTTCCTGAAAGCAAATTTGGGCAAGTTGCAATCTGAACTATAAAAGGCATTAATATAAAAGTAAGCAACAACAAAGAAAAACAGAAATTTCACAAACAACCAAAATTGTATAGAAAAGTAAAAGTGTTCACAGATTGTTAAATGGCTTAACTGTGAATAGCACATTCACTCTTAACTGTGTAAACACTGAACACTGATCTAAGCAGTTATGAACACCTATACCAAGATGGGAAAAGAAAAAAAGCTACCTAGGGATGAGGAAAAAGAACTAAATCTTCATCTGCCATAATGGGAAATAAAGTTAATACCTGAAGCTGAGAAATCAAGAAATCAGAATATAAGAATGCTATTAAGAATGACAAGGTTCAGAACTTGCTACCCCAAAATACAGTGCCTTGGCATAGTGAATATTTCACGCTGAAGAAATTTGAGAAATGACAGGTGCAGGAAGGACTATCTGACCTCTTTGGACTCTGAAGCAGGTCCTAAGACCCTCGTGTGAGAAAGGCCTTCCCTACACCTGGAGGAAAGGAGGATCCTTATTTCTGAAGATGAATAGATAAAGAGAAATTCAAAGTAACTGGCCTTGTTAAGCTTCCCATTTATTAACCTTAGCTCATATTATTTTGTCCTATCACATTCTTCCATGACTTTCTACTCTTTCAAACTCAGTATCAAAATGCTCAGGCCTGGATTTCCCTGGTAGTCCAGTGGTTAAGAACCCACCTGCCAATGTGGGGGACAAGGGTTGATCCCTGTTCCGGGAAAATCCCACATGCCAAGGAGCAACAAGGCCCCTGTGCCACAACTACTAAGCCTGCGCTCTAGAACTCGCATGACTTTACAAGAGAAGACAGTGCAATGAGAAGACAATGTACCACAACGAGAGAGAGGCCCCACTCACTGTAACAAGAGAAAGTCCATGCATAGCAACAGAGACCCAGTACAGCCAAAAATAAATAAATACATATGTGTGTTAGTCACTCAGTCCTACTCTTTGCAACCCCACAGACTGTAGCCCACCAGGCTCCTATATCCATGGAATTCTCTAGACAAGAATACTGGATTGAGTTATCATTTCCTTCTTCAGGGAATCTGCCCAACCTAGGGTTCAAACCTGGGTCTCCCGCATTGCAGGCAGGTTCTTTACTGTCTGAACTACCAGGGACGTCCACAAATAACTACATATACACATTAAAAAAAAAAAATGCTCAGGCCTAACCACTTCTTCAGGTTTTCATTTCCTTATCACACAAAATCTATATTATCAATAAATAAATTTGTATGCTTTTCCTTTGTTAGTATGTCTCTTGTCAGTCCATTTACAGGATCCTAGCTACAGAACCTAGGAGGATAGTAGGAAAAAGAATTTCTACTCCCCTCCAAGAACACACAGGTAAGAATCAGCTATAAGAAATTAAAGCGTTTGCCTCTAGGGAAGAAGTGGGGGATCAAGTGGGAGAACTGCTGCTTTTCAAAACAAGTCTTATAGAGCTACTGAATCATTAAACTATGCACATTTAACACACCGATAGAAAAAATACAAAATAAAAACATGAGAAAAACTAGCACCAAGTTCAGCTTGATTGAGTTCATGATTCTTTTTTTTCAGATTACAAGTTTTCCCAATAAGAAACTGTTCTCCTTTCATTTGTTGTATTTCCCATTTTTCTACAATTGATTACTCATATAATAAAAAGTTAATAATCATCTTACTACTGTCTGATATTCTAAGTCATCTGCAACTCCAATTATTATTTAGGGATATTCCTATATCATATGATACCCAACTTGGCCCAACTCAGGAAAAGGCGGCAGTTATCCTTCACGGAGTTACCACAGCAATATATACCAAATGACTCCCTATCTCACAAAGGGTTTCCCTCCGCAAGCCTACAATTCTGCCAAAACACTACAAAAAGACTTTCCACTTAACCCTGTGAGAAATTCAAATAAAAAACACAACAAACTCTAGAATGTGCCTTTAAGGGGCAACAAATTCAATTTTTTTCATCTCTTTATTACCCTAGACACTAAAAGATTTCAGTACATATAAATTACAATATACAACATTTTATTTAAATACAACTGATAGCATTTAATATTTATTTTTACTCTTTCTTTATATAGCTGTCAGGCTGACCTTAACTAGCTAGCAAAGTTATTATACAGTCAGTTTACAAAACACAGTTCAGATAAGTAAATGCTGTCACATCCTCTTGTGCACCTCCAGATGATGGTAGTCATGGTCAGCACAGGATATTTAAGGAGGAATCTGCTTACCACAGAGAACTGAGCCAATCTGTAGACAGATGTAGTCCAGTCAAAGCAACTACACATGTTTTCACTTATTCCTTTAAGAGTGATTTGATTTGTTTGGATTTGGTATAGAATCATTTCTGGATTTAAAGAAAATGAGACAAGGTTTTACAGCTTGTTATGTTATGTTAGCAGGAGAAGAGGATGACAGAGGACGAGATGGTTGGATGGCATCACTGACTCAATGCACGAGTTTGAGCAAGCTCCGGGAGGTGGTGAAGGACAGGGAAACCTGGCATTCTGTAGTTCTTGGGGTCGCAGAGAGTTGGACATAATTGAGCGACTGAACAACAACAAAATGTTGGTAGGCAGGCGGCTGTGAAGGAATTCTAATCTAAAAAGATTCCTTTTGCACTTAAAACTGAGGTGGGACAGGCATACCTGAAGTCATAGTCTATTTACATTTCTCATCTCTGTTTTGCCTAATCATGGCAAAGACTATTTTGTCCTCCTTACTAATTAGTAAACCCTAGCATGGTAATGCGGCCTGTAGGATTATGAACACTCCTCACACACATACCTCTAAAGCCAGTAAAATAAGTCTTTGACATTTAAAAAAAAAATTTTTTTTTCTCAAACTGTCAATAAAAACAAGCTGCTGCCAGAAGAATCTCTTTGTCAAAGTCAAATTAAACTTTGCCAGTACACACAAAGAACATACTTTCAGATGAGTGGCTGTTAACCAACTTAATCTTAGAACACTCAAAACTTCATGTCCACACTACAGTGCTTTAGGTAAATAACACTAATCTCTTCTGGCTTCTAGGTAGCTTACAGCCTTAGTAAAGTTCATTTGGTTTCTTGCTACCTTCATCCATCCCCATCTAACCCTGCCCACCAAAGCAGCTTTTTCTGTCATGTTTTGTTTTTGAAACAGCTTGCTTTTTCCACCCTAGGTTTTCCCAAAATATTTCAGGGTTCTGACAATTCTGCCAGTGACTAAATCTCCTCATGGGAATAGCTGCCTCATTATCACTATTAAAAACAGTCACTCCTAATAATAACTGATAAGAATCTGGAAACTAGTTGTAACTTCAGGAATGCAAATCCCACCCTACCCAATCTAAAGATAAATGTATTACAAATGGAATAACAGACTCACCACAGGACAGAACTCAAGCAGTCTTTGTGTTCCATTTAAGCTATTGTCTTGTGTAATCCTAATTCTTACTACTATGAAGAATTTACCATTACCTTCCTCATAACCAATTAATATGTAAATTACTAAGAGTCAAGCAAGCACAAAAGAAAAAAGGGGAAAAAAAAATCACAACCCACACTCAACACAAAAACTCAGCAGCAAATGCCGTTATGTTTTTAAGGTAATACTGCCTTCCAACTGATCTCCTGTTTCAGAAATATTTTGTGCAGTACATGTGTTGTGTGGGTAACTTTTGTTCTTGGCAAGCTAGTGCTCCTGGCTTGGAAAATCAACAGTAGATAACCTAAAGTAAGAGGTCTTTTCCTATATCCTTCAAATGGAACAACTACTTGGAAACCTAATTCTTGCAAAAAAAAGATATCCAAACTAAGATGATCATGAATTTATTTTCATCATCATCATTTTGCTTCTATCTAGCTTACTTAGTATTCATGGAAAGTTACATTAGCATAGTTCATCATTCTGGAAACGTGAAAGAGCAATGCAGAGATGACTCCCCCATCCATACACAACTCCCCCAAAAAGCAATGTCCAAAAGCTCTTTGACATCAACCAAAATCAACATGGGCCATTTTGCAGTGAAGGCAGAGAATATGTCACTCAGGGGTATGTAACTTTTTTGTGCTTTAAACTCCTTTGGCAGTATGCAAAGACTATAAACTGGAATATTTTTTAAAGCAAAAATATATATACTGAGAAAACCTATTATATGGTTATCAAAATATTTAAAATTCATACAATATTCAATACATTTCTTTTTTAACATATAACAAGAAGTAACAAGTCTGTTAACTACCATAATTTCCAAATTATAACCAACATAAATGATATTTCAAGGTATCTATAACAACTACAATGTAATATAAAAATATGATGTCAATTGATGACAGTCACAGGGATTGCTAACTTGCTGTGGCTTGCAGGTACATTTCAGTCAGAGATTAGTGAAAACAAGTAACTAACATTTTTCTCATTCAAGCTCACGGATCCTTGAGGCTTTTAAAGTATACTCATTCTGGAGCATTTAAAGAGGTATTTAGAGATCACTTGGTTCAACCTCTGCATTTTAAAGGTAAGGGAATGATGACACTGATTGCCTGAAGTACATTCATTCCAAATCACTGAGTCCTATTTAAAAGTAAACCACTGTTTTCTTCTGAAAACCTGAATCTCACATCTAGGCCTACTTAGGACTTGCTTCAAACTTGCACCTCAATTACATCATCTGTAAAATAAAGATAATAATCCAACTTTGGAAGAACTTTAATAATCCATGTTAATATACTACAGCAGTACCTTTAAAGGTAAGGCTAATTAGCAATTAATTCCATGAGAAATCAAAGGAAATTATTCTTATTCCTTAGTATACCTTAAATATCCTCAAATTCTAATTTATTTACTATATTAAATATGCTATCAAATCTCCCAAAGGACAAACTGACCCTAAAACTAAGACACTTCAAGCAGAAAATGTGTTTAGAAAGAAAAGTACAGCTTTGGAGTCAGTATTACAAGTTAGTAATTACAAGTACTTACTAGTAATTACAAGCTAGTAATATATGCATAGAATTACACAGAATGTAATTCTATGCGAAATGCTTGTTTTCATCTGATCCTCCATTTCTCAATTAGTATTAAGAATAAATGCTAACTATATATGTAAGACTACCATAATTAAATGTCAGTCCACGAAGAATATAAGATTCAAAGATAACCTCATAACATAGTAAGGAAGCTTTTTTGATTTCTGCATTATGAATATTCACTTTCTCTTCCATATTACTTGATAAGATTATTTAAAATAGGATAAAGTATAGTACAAGTAATATCCTTACTTCAGTGCAGAATCTCAGTAATCTAAAACAAAGCCAATCAAATAGCCAGCAATTTTTTTCCCATCGAAACTCCTTGTTAAAAAAAATTACATATTAAAGACAATATTACTTGTGCATTGAAAAAGGAAAGGAATTAAAACCAAAGGCCATCCCCAAACTTCTAAACCAGACAAAAGCAAACAAACATTTGGAAGACAATAGTCACACAAAATAATTTAAGCACATATTTAAGTATGCAAGTGGGGTTAAAAATGCCAATAAAGGAAAGGCTAACTCAATTTCTTCCCACATATTCTGTCTTGCCTGCCTCCACAAAAAAAATTCAGTGGCTGACTGTAGACACATCAAAGTTATATGCAAGCATTTTAGTTGACTAGGAACAATATACAGAAAATACAGTAGGTAGTCCTGGGAACACAAAAGGATCATAGTCTAAAGGAGATTTGTTCAACTAAGGACGGAAAAAAGAATCATTATCTGTCATGCCCTTCTGTCACACCCTCTTATTTGTAGTCATAACTGCAAGCTGTTTTAAAGACAATGGCAATGTTATTAAGGGTACCTTCATGATGTGCCAAAGCACATATACAGAGCAATTCAGAACAATCAGTCTTACTTTCATAAAAGCAAAGGTTGCAGCCAAATGAAATGGGTGGATACCATATTAAACAATCTTGGAATTAACTAATAGGATATGGGAAAAAATGATCCTAATGCCGATGCTAAATTGCCTTCCTCCTTTACACACAAAATTTTTTTTACTATTTGAAAAGCACTAGTCAAGAAAGATTTCAATTACTAAGACCTAAACACAGCCTGTTTTTAAGCACAAAGATGCTTATTATTTCCTTGTATAATATGTCAACTTAAAATATAAGCACAGGGTTTTCCCTGGTGGCTCAGTGGTAAAGAATCTGCCTGTCAATGCAGGAGATGTGGGTTTGAACCCTGATCTGGGAAGATTCCACATGCCATGAAGCAACTAAGCCTGTGCACCGCAGCTCCTGGGCCTGTGCTCTAGAGTCCCGGGATGGCAACTACTGGGTCCACTTGCCCCAACTCATGAAGCCAGTGTGACTAGAGCCTGCGCTCTGCAACAAGAGAAGCCACCACACTAAGCAGCCCACACACCCCAACCAGAGAGCAGCCCCCACTCATCACAACTAGAGAAAAAGCCTGTGTACCAACAAAGGCCCAGAACAGCCAAAAATTTTATATACACACACACATATATACAATGCAAACCTTTAAAGATAGACACTAATAACTCTAAAGAAAATCAGGTGTTTTATAAACACTTAATGAAAGTGAAAACTGAATGAAGGCAACAAGTAACAATAAAACCTAATGCTTTGTTTGTTGCAGTTATTCTACTGCTCTATTCCTCAGGAAACAAATTATTCTCCCACTGGGTTTCCTGGCTCTGTTTTCCTAATTATAATGAAGTTTAAAACATTAAGCAATTGTTTTAGTCAGGCTTCTCTGGTTGTGGCACACAGGCTCAGCAGTTTCTGTACATGGGCTTAGCTGTCCCATGGCACATGGGAACTTGGATCGAACCCTAGTCCCCTGCATTGGGAGGCAGGTTCTTAACCACTGGACCACCAGGGAAATCCCTAAGCAATTGTTTCTGAAAGTTTAGTAATCGCATAATTGTATGGCTTACTTTCAGAGAATAAATGAAGTGCTTTTTAAACAACTAGGAAGAGGAGGACTATGTGTTATATACATGAACACATATTTAAGTAGGCCTTTCAGCAAGAATGTAAAGTTTGTTTGCTAAAACAACTAGCTATTCTTTACTACTAGACTACACAGGTTTAAAATGCACTTTATTCGTCATTGTGGCATGTCAATATTTTAATCAACTGTACTCAGTCTAAATGAATTATGTTAGTTAATGCTCTGTTAACTGGCTTCAAGGCAAAAATCAGAAAAGGAACAAAGAAAGAGCTAAAACAATGATAGGACTATAATTACATGAACATAATCTTATACACAGACATTGTACTATTAGTAGTAAAACGGAAAAATGAGGGACAAAATTCAAGTCTTAGGAGAAATCTCACTACCGAAGTGATTCAGTGAAAACTTTCATACAACAATTTTACTAGCTTGCATTTAAGACTCATATTTATGAAAGATGTTTTTAGATATAATTTTAATGCATTAATTAGAACTTATACGTTAGGTCAACAGCTAGTACAAGAGAAATCTATTGCTCAAACCAAACTGAAAGAGGAGTGTCTTCTCAGATATGCTGTTTTTAAAAGAACCCCACAAGAGTTTAAGCTCTTCCTGGGCAGCTTCTCAGTAGGTATAGTATCTACTACCCTATTTTGCTCAAAGAAAAGGAACCATTTATGAAAATTTCTGCCAAAAATTGCAAGGTAGATAAAATTCAAAATTTTAACAAAACTTTTAAAAATATACATTTTGAAAACCAGGTTTACACAGAGCTCCAAACCTAGAAAAATGATTAAAATAAAAATAGGCTGGGGGGGTTCCCTGCTGGCTCAGTGCTGGGGAGTCCATCTGCCAATGCTGGAGACACAAATTCAACCTCTGATCGGGGAGGATCCCACACGCTGCAAAGCAACTGAGCCTGTGCACCACGACTATTGAGCCTGCGAGAGGCCAGGAACCGCAACTACCAAAGCCTGTGCCCGAGAGCCTGTGCTCCCCAACAAGAGAAGTCACCTCAATGACTGCGCACCACAATTGGCCAGTAGCCCCCGCTCGCTGCAACTAGAGGAAATTTCACACAGGAAAGAAGATCCAGCAGGTCAAAAATAAATAAATAAAAAATATGTTGGAGACTTCCAGTGGTTCAGGTCAGGAAACTAAGATTCCACATGCCACACTGCATGGTCAAAATAGAAAATAAATAAAAATTAAAATAAAAAATAGGTTGACCACATAAATTATAGGCTATTTACAGTGACTTTGGGCAAAATCATTTATCATTAAGACTGCTGTTGCTGAGTCGCTAAGTCATGTCCAATTCTTTGCGACCCCATGGACTGCAGCACGCCAGCCTTCCCTGTCCTTCACTATCTCCCTGACTTTGCTCAAACTGATGTCCATTGAGTTGGTGATGAAATCCAACCCTCTCATCCTCTTTTGCCCCCTTCTCTTCCTGCCCTCGATCTTTCCCAGCATCAGGGATTTTTCTGTTGAGTTGGCTCTTCACATCAGGTGCCCAAAGTACTAGAGCTTCAGCTTCAGCATCAGTCCTTCCAATGAATATTCAGGACTGATTTCCTTTAGGATGGACTGGATGGATCTCCCTGCAGTCCAAGGGACTCTCAAGAGTCTTCTCCAACACCACAGTTCAAAAGCATCAATTCTTTGGTGCTCAGCCCTCTTTATGGTCCAACTCTCACATCCATACATGACTACTGCAAAAACCATAGCTTTGACTAGACGGACCTTTGTCAGCAAAGTGATGTTTCTACTTTTTAATACGCTGTCTAGGTTTGTCATAGCTCTTCTTCCAAGGACCAAGCGTCTTTTCATTTTATGGCTGCAGTCACAATCTGCAGTGATTCTGGAGCCCAGGAAAATAAAATCCGTCACTGTTTCCATTATTTCCCCATATATTTGCCATGAAGTGATGGGACCGGATGCCATGATCTTAGTTTTTTGAACGTTGAGTTTTAAGCCAACTTTTTAACTCTCCTCTTTCACCCTCACCAAGAGGCTCTTTAGTTCCTCTTCACTTTCTGCCATTCAGTTCAGTTCAGTTCAGTTCACTCAGTTGTGTCTGACTCTTTGCGACCCCATGGAGTGCAGCACACCATGCTTCCCTGTCCATCACCAACTCCTGGAGCTTGCTCAAACTCATGTTCATCCAGTTGGTGATGCCATCCAACAATCTCATTCTCTGTCGTCCCCTTCTCCTCCCGCCTTTAATCTTTCTCACCATCAGGGTCTTTTCCAAAGAGTCAGCTCTTCCCATCAGGTGGCCAAAGTATTGGAGGTTTCAGCTTCAGCATCAGTCTGCCCAATGAATATTCAGAACTGATGTCCTTTAGGATTGACTGGTTTGATCTCCTTGCAGTCCAAGGGACTCTCAAGAGTCTTCTCCAACACCACAGTTCAAAAGCATCAATTCTTTTGTGCTTAGCTTTCTTTATAGTCCAACTCTCAACATCCATGCCATGACTGCTGGAAAAACCATAGCTTTGACTAGACGGACCTTTGTCGGCAAAGTAATGTCTCTGCTTTTCAATATGCTGTCTAGGTTGGTCATAGCTTTTCTTCCAAGGAGCAAGTGTCTTTTAATTTCATGGTTGTAGTCACCGTCTGCAGTGATTTTGGAGCCCAAGAAAAAATAGTTTCTAACTCTTTCCATTGTTTCCCCATCTATTTGCTATGAAGTGATGGGACTGGTTGCCATGATCTTAGTTTTTTGAATGTTGAGTTTTAAGCCAACTTTTTCACTCTCTTCTTTCCCTTTCATCAACAAGCTCTTTAGTTCTTTTTCCCTTTCTGCCATAAGGGTGGTGTCATCTGCATACTTGAGGTTGTTGATATTTCTCCCTGCAATCTTGATTCCAGCTTGTGAGTCACCCAGCCTGGCATTTCACAAGATGCACTCTGCATATAAGTTAAAAAAGGAGGGTGACAGTATACAGCCTTGATGTACTCCTTTTCTAGTCCTGGACTAGTCCAGTTGTTCCATGTCCGGTTCTAACTGTTGCTTCTTGTCCAGCATACAGGTTTCACAGAAGACAGGTAAGGTGGTCTGGTATTCCCATCTCTTTAAGAATTTTCCACAGTTTGCTGTGATCCACACAAAGGTTTCAGAATAGTCAATGAAGCAGAAGTAGATGTTTTTCTGGAATTTCCTTGCTTTTTCTATGAGTCAACAAGGACTGGCAATTTGATCTCTGGTTCCTCTGCCTTTTCTAAATCCAGCTGGTATATCTGTAAGTTCTCAGTTCACATACTATTAAGCTTAGCTTGAAGGATTTTGAGCACTACCTTGCTTGCATGTGAAATGAGCGCAACTGTTCAGTAGTTTGAACATTCTTTGGCATTACCTTTCTTTGGGATTGGAATAAAAACTGACCTTTTTTCAGTCCTGTGGCCACTGCTGAGTTTTCCAAATTTGCTGGCATATTAAGACTGAGGCCATACTTGTCAATTTATCTGGTAAATTTGATGAGAATGATGCAAAAGTTTAGCACTTTACCCAAAGTACTGCAAAAGGTAAAACAAAGATACATTTCACATCTGTGGGCATTCCAAAAAACTGCCTAAAGAAAGTATAATGCTGCAAATCTTTTCTAAATTACTTATTATAAATAATAAATTATTTTTAAAGCAAAATAAGGAAATAAAATTTTCAATCTGTTTTACGTACTGGGTTGGCCAATAAGTTCATTTGGGTTCTTCTGTAACATAGAAAAATCCAAATGAACCTTTTGGCTGACCCAGTATTTGAAACCTATTAAAGGTCAAAAGAAAAAACAGCGTAATTGAACAGAACATAGACAACTCATAAATATTTCATTTCAATCAAACCCCCGTCTCATCCTCACTACTCTGAAGTGCAGAAACTCTGCTAATCCCCCAACATCTGTGGAAGCTTCAGTTGGGGTGTTTTGTTTTGTGCTTTTGCTCTGCAATTAAATGACTGCTTCAGATCAAAGAAAGATGATACGAAAACACAGAATTACTCAAGTTCACAATAAAATAAAGTGGTGGGAGAGGAAAAGGAGACTGATATATAGAATTCACTGAAAGATTCCACTCTGCTCAAAAATGACTTAAAATTATATCTAATTAGTATCCAAACTTAAATATTCTGAAAGATTTTTTTTCATGAATGAGAATGACAGTGATAGTATTAAGGAAATTCAGGGTTGGTGTTCCAAGAATTTGAGATGATCTGCAATTCCCAACATGAAACGTATAGCACTCAATTCTGGAGGGTCTTTTAAAATTTTTAAATGATAGAATGGAGGTTATCACAGTAAAAGCTAAAGTCACAAGCATAAACATAAACCTAGAGCCAATCTCATTAGACTTGAGACATATACTAACTCATATTAAACAATTTCATCCTTTTACCAGCAGGCATATCATTGTAACTAAGCAGTAAATTCAAATACTATTCTTTCCCTTGTGCATCCTTAGAAGGTAACAGATTGCTTTATTTTCTGATGTAAAATCCTAAATTTGTTTAATGCAAACATATACATGCTTTTTACAAACACCCATTACTGAGGCCTTCTTAAACCCACCAAAAAAAAAAAAGTTAGATGAGATGGTATTTCCCTCCATGATTTAGCTTAATCCTAAGAATATTCCTCCAGGATTTTGTCCAAAGTATAGCAATATACCTACATTTGGTTAATGCACTAGTTCATGACACTTTTCATATTAAAATTTTATAACATCAATCCACTAAAAAAAAAAAAACCCTAAAAACAGATTTTATAGTCTAAGATGTAAACCACTCAATATCAAAGTGTCAATTCACTCTCCTCAAAAGATTAACTAAGTACACAGTTTTATAATGACAAAGCACACACTAGCCTTGAGAGGAAGTCACAACAGTTGAATTTAATATATGCCAAAGCCCTCATTTCAGATGTTACCCTAACTCCACATCTTGTATTACAGACTGAATAATAAATTATGGTAGTAAAGCCCCACAAAATCCTCTTTACTGGTAGAAATAATCAGTAAAGAGGATCTGCCTTTCACTATCTACTAGTGGTGATGTCAGACCTCTGGAAAGTGGCATGAAATTTTTTGTTTACCACAAGGAAACCCAGAAGTTTAGGAACATGGGACTTGATCATTGGTTTATTCTAGAATCACTGATGGAGACTGGAGTAATAAAACTCTCCAAGTCCAATGTAAATGTAACTTGCCCAATTTTGTAAGCTAAAGAGAGACAAGTTCTGAGAACTAAGGAAGGCAATCATTTAAGGTCTCCTAAACCTCTGAAGTATAAATACAACTCCTGGCACACCAACAAAAAATATAATGCTTCAGTTCCTAGTTTTTTGGAAAAAAGTGTTTCAAGCTAGGTGTTTTAATACATTTTGATAACAGCTCCTTAGTCTTTCCAAATAACTAACAACCATTATTGAACACTTATTATTTTCCAAGACTTAAATGAAGCCCAAACAACAAATAAATTGGATAAGTATCATCTAAGCCCTCCTATAGTGCTGACATTCTAACAGGGAAAGCAGAAAAACAGTTATAAAACATACAAGAGCTAAAACTATAAAACTCTTAAATCTTCAGGACCTGAGATTAAGCAATAGTTTCTTAGGTATGACACCAAAGGTACAAATAACAAACAACAGAAGAAAAGACTCACTCCAGCAAAATTTAAAACTTTTTTAACTACCAAGAAAGTGAAAAACAGCCTCCCAAGAATGGGATAAATATGTACAATTAATATTTCTGATAAAGGATTAGTATATAGAATATAATGAATTCTTGTAACTCAATAATAATACAAAGTAATATAAATAATACAAAGAGATAGCACAATTAAAAATAAGGAAGGGAGACTTGTCTGTAGCTCCAGTGGCTAAGACTGCACTCCCAACGCAGGGGGCCAGGTTCGATCCCTGGTCAGAGAACTAGATCCCACCTACTGCCCCTAAAGATTCTGCATGTCACAATTAAGACCCAGTGCAGCCAAATAAGTAAATTTTTTTTTAAAAGGAAAGGATATTAATAGAAATTCCCCAAAGAAGATATATTAATGGCGATAAAGACATACAAAAAGATGCTCAACACCATTAGCTACTGGAAAAACTCAAATCAAACCCACAATGAGATCGACTTCACACACACTCAGGATGATTAGAATTAAAAAGAGGCAATTCTTGTTGGAAAGAATATGGCTAAGCTGGAACTGTCATACACTGGTGCTGGAAATGTAAAATATGTGGCAGCTATGGAGAACAGTTTGGCAATTCTTCAGAAGACTAAACATAGAGTTGCCACATGATTCAGCAATTCCACTCCTACTTATGGTCTCTAGAGAAATGAAAACATCCTCTACACAAAACTGGTACATGGATATTCATAACAGCATTATTCATAATAGCCAAAAAATAAAAACAACCTAAATGTCCATCAACTGATGAACAGTGTGTATCCATATGCTGAAATACTATTCAGCCATAAAAAGGAACTTTAAAAAGTGCTGATATGTGTTACATGGATAAACCTTGAAAACATTATACCAAGTGAAAGAAGTCAGACATAAAAGATCACATAAAGTATGTTCCATTTATATGAAATATCCAGAATAAGCAAATCTAGGGAGACAGAAGGTAGATTTAGTGGTTGTTATTAATAGTCGCTGGAGGGATGGGGGAAATGTGTATGGCTGTTAATGAGTACAGGGATTCTTTTTAGTATCTTTATGACAGCAGGTAGTATTCTCATGACTTGAATCAAGTGTTCTATAATTGATTTTGGTGGTGATTACACAACTCTGTGAATAGCACTGAACTGTATACTTTATACAGGGTAATTGCATGGTATGTGAATTATGTTTCAATAAAGTTGTTACCTTTTTTAAAAATGGGTATTAAGAAACATATAAAAGGAAGCTTCATCTAATCTGGAGAATCAGGAGAGTTTGGTGAAGATCTGGATGCTGGGTTTTAGTTGCAGTACATGGGATCCAGTTCCCTAACCAAGGATCAAACCTCAGCCCCCTGCATTGGGAGTGTGAAGTCTTAGCCACTGGATCACCAGGGAAGTCCCCAACCCCTTAATTGTTATATGTAATCCTAATAACCCTTTGAGGTATGGGCAGTTATTATCATCATGTTACAGATAAGGAAACTGAGACATGGTGAAGGAAAGTAACCTGCCCAAAGTCACAGCAAGTGGTGCTATTAGGACTTGAACAAAGGCATTCTGGCCCCAAAGTCCCCCATACTCTAATACTTCATTACCCATCCTTTCCTGGAAATTGACGATCAATTAATTACAATATAGTTTTGTATAATCAATCCTGTACAGTAAGCAGATAAATTATACATTTATACACAAGTTTCTTTGGTTGAGCACTAGGTGAAGTACTTAACTTGGGTTTAGAGACGATGTTTTGTAACACTTTTAACCTTTAAACTCTGGAATCACACTCAGCAAGACAGGTTTATTGATTATTAGTGGCTCTAAGAATGAAGACTTCCTGAAAGACATCTGTTTCATACAACTGAGGGGGTATTTACTCATCACCGTTATCATTTATGTGCATAAACCAGTAAAGTAGAATGTGGTTAGAATTTTTGGTAAAGAAATGTTTTAGTATTTGTGTAAGAAAGTAGATCAGGCTTGGGTTCCTAGCATAAATATCTGCATGGATGATAGTCCCTATGTTTATGAGACATCACAGTCAAAATAAATAATAGCTGGATATGTGGACCTGGTTCTCAGAAAAACTGGATCAAGGAGGTAAACTTGGAAGTTTAGGCATACAGCATGGTAGCTCAAAGCCATGATATTAGGTTGATGCAAAAGTAATAGCAGTTTTGGATCCTGAATTTTAATTCATTATAACCAGGCTCAAACACATCCTTATTAATCAAAATAGAAACCATGACAATCAACACATTTTTGCCAATGAAAAATGTTTGTTTACTCCCATAGCAAAAAAAAAAATCCATGCTTCGAAATTCAATGAACTCTTGGAAAGCATTTTCTGCATCAGGCTGGTTGTGGAAGCGTTTTCCCTGCAAAAAGTTGTCAAGATGCTTAAAGAAGTGATAGTCAGTTTGTGGGAGGTTCAGTGAATATGGCAGATGAGGCAAAACTTCATAAACCAATTCATTCAACTTTTGAAGCATTGGTTGTGTGACGTACAGTCAGACATTGTCACAGAGAAGAATTGGGCCCTTTCTGTTGACCAATGCCTGCTGCAGGCATTGCAGTTTTTGGTGCATCTTACTGATTTGCTGAGCATACTTCTCAGATATAATGGTTTTGCTGGGATTCAGAAAGTTGTAGTGGATCAGACTGACAACAGACCACCAAACAGTGACCAGGACCTTTTTTTTTGGTGCAAGACCACTGAGCTGATAGTTGCTGGTTGTAATACAAAATCCACTTTTTGTTGCAGATCACAATCCGGTCAAGACATAGTTCACTGTTATTGTGCAGAGTGAGAAGACAACACTCCAAAATGATGATTTTTTTAATTTGCAGTCAGCTCAGGAGACACCCACTTTTCGAACTTTTTCACCTTTCCAATTTGCTTCAAATGCCAAATGACCATAGAATGATCAACACTGAATTCTTGGGCAACTTCTTGTGTAGTTATAAGTGGATCAGCTTCCATGATGCTCTCAGTTGGTCACTGTCAACTTCCAATGGCCGGCCACTGCTTTCCTCATCTTTAAGGCTCTTGTCTCCTTTGCAAAACTTCTTGAATGACCACTGCACTATACGTTCATTAGCAGTTCCTTGGCCAAATGTGTTTTGCTAATGTTCCAAACTGTCTCTGCAACTTTATGACCCATTTTGAATTCAAATAAGAAACCGCTCAAATTTGCTTTTTGCCTAACATCATTTCCATAGTCTAAAATACATGTAAAATAAACAGCAAGTAATAATTCATTAGCAAAAAACATAAAGCAAGAAATGTACATTAAAAGATGTATAACATAACCACATTTATTTAAAATGTATTCCAATATCAAATGGCAAAGTTCAACAAGGCAAAACGGAAATTACTTTTGCACCAACCTAATACCAGATTAAATGCCTAAGGAGAAAGCATAGATAGAGAAAAGGTCTTAAAACATTGGTTTTCCAATTGCATAAGCATCACAATCACCTGGAGGGCTTGTTAACCAGACCTAGATGGCTGGGTCCCATATCTCCAGAGTTTTTGACTCAGTAGGTCTGGGTAGGACCTGAGAATTTTCATTTCACATTTCACTTCACATTCCAAACCAACAAGTTTGTAAGTGATGCTGACATTGCAAGTCTGGCAAACCACACTTTGAGAACCAACAGCCCAGAGCAAAGCCCTACAGAACTCTGATAATTCTCAGATTAGGAATTTAAAAGGAGACCAAAAGGAGCCCCGAGCAAGGCAGGAGATACACTACTCCAATTAAATTATTTTTTATCAAGGTTACCAGCAACATAACTAATAATCCAGTGGAAACATATGACTCTTTAAAACTTCAAACTAAATTCTACTTGAAACAAAAATGTATGGAGCACCTACCTGTAACTTGACCCTATTTCTCCCTTGGCTTCTGAAATATCACTCACTCCCTTGTTGTTACTTCTTTCGAACACGTGTTACCTTGTTTCTCTCTTTCCACCCACTCAAAACATTTCAAGATTTCCCCAGAAATCTGAGTCTTCTCTTCTTCACCCAATCTCTCCCAGGGCAATTTCACCTAATCCTCTGAGTACCATCTAACTGCCAATAATTCTCCCACACCTCATCTTTAGAACTGACTTTGCCTCTGGGCTTCAGGTCCTATTTCCCACAGACAACCAAACATATATTTATTAATACAAACTACGCCTCTTTCATTCTATATTCTCTCTTCAAAAATCACAACTATCCACCCAGAGGACCAAGTCAGAAATCTGTGACTCTTCCTAGAGCAACTGTTGTCAACCTTACCTAGGTGCTCCATACATTTTTGTTTCAAGTAGAATTTAGTTTGAAGTTTTAAAGAGTCATATGTTTCCACTGGATTATTAGTTATGTTGCTGGTAACCTTGATAAAAAATAATTTAATTGGAGTAGTGTATCTCCTGCCTTGCTCTGGGCTCCTTTTGGTCTCCTTACCTGCATACTAGAACTCCCAGGAGCTTTAATTAAAAAAAAACCAAAAACTCACTCATAAGTCTAGTAATAATATGGTAACAATAATCCTGTTACTTATCCTGTTCTATGTCCCTTACACGCATGCTCATAAAGTACTTAGCAAAAATGCTTGTGAGCACCCAGGAAAATGGATCTTCATAAACACTTTAAATTCATCTCTTCTGAAGTCTCAAGTTTCTGACTAGAATCAACATTTGTTTAAACTCTTTCACTAACAAAAAGACAAACAGACGAAAAATTTGTTTATAAGACCCTCTAAGGTAAACTTTAAAAATGTTCAAATTCACTGATGAGCCATAAACGGGGCGGGGGGGAGGCACCAATATATTCAAACAAGCTAATATGAGAAGCCCATTATATACACTACTTAAAAGTGTTTGCAAATAAGACATTCAACTCCATAGTGATAGCAAAGCTCCTCTTTGGTGTTACTTTGTATTTTGAGTATTTTCAAAAAGAATAACAAAGATTTAACACAGCCACTATCTTTCAAAGTATAATGCTTTGTTTGTGTCCCTTGCCCAATGATGTTAGTTTAGCAAATCTACTTTTTCTTGAAAAGATGTGCAGGAGTGGGCAAATGGTAAGTCAGTAAGTTCATTTAAGGCTGCAAAATTCTGCTACTTTCACCTAAGATGGCCAGTTTCTTATAACTTTAGAATTAACAGGATAGTTCACAAATAGCCTGGAACGTGACAGGAATCCAAAGAATAAAAGTTACCCAAAACTTTGACTAGAATAAAGAGTACAGGTTATTTTTAATTGTTGTTTGCTTTAGCTGAACACATGAGTAGTACATCTGTGTTACAAATGGATCAGAATAAAGCGATACATTTAAAAAATAAAATGTGCATGCAAATACCACCAGAGTATATAAACACAGTAAAAAAAAGAAAAATCCTTAAAAAAAAAAAAAACTTACAAGCTTTTGCACATCAAAAAAAAACCATAAACAAAACAAAAAGGCAACTTAAAGATTGGAGAAAATATCTGAAAATTATGTGACCAAAAAGAGCTTAATTTCCAAAATATATATACAGTTCATATAACTCAGTAAAAAAAAAAAAACCCAAACAACCCAATTAAAACATGGGCAGAGGACTTCCCTTGGGGTCCAGTGGTGATTAATCCGCCTGCCAATGCAGGGGACACAGGTTCCATCCCTGGCGCAGGAGGATTCCGCACGCCACGGAGCAGGTAGGCCATGCGGCACAACTACAGGCCCGCGAACCACAACTACAGGCCCGCGCACATTGGAGCCCGAGCTCCGCAACCAAAGCAGCCACCGAAATGAGAAGTCCAGATGCTGCGCTCGCCGCAACTAGAGAGAGACTTCGCAGAGTAACAAAGACCCAGTGCAGCCAGAAATAAGCACATTTTTAAAACAAACAACAAAGGTAGCTTAAAAGGGGGGAAGGGCAGAAGACCGAAACAAACATTTCTCCAAAGATTTACAGATGGCCAACAAGCACATGAAAAGATGCTCAACATCACCAATTACTAGAGAAATGCAACTCAAAACTACAATGAAGTACTGCCTCACGCCAATCAGAATAGCCAACAGTAAAAAGTCCACAAACAGTAAATGTTGGTGAGGGTTTGGAGAAAAGGGAACCCTCTGATACTGTTAGTGGGGGAATGTAAACTGGGATAGCCAATATGGAGAACAGTATGGAGCTTCCTTAAAAAAAGTTACCATATGACTCTGCAATCCTACTGCTTGACATGTTTCCGGAGAAAATTATAGTTCAAAAGGATAAACACACCCCAATGTTCAAAGCAGCACTATATACAATAGCCAAGACATAGAAGCAACCTAAATGTCCATCAACAGGTGGATAAAGACGTGGTACCCAGACAATCACAAATGGAATACTACTCAGCTATTAAAATGAAATAATGCCATCTGTAGCAGCATGGATAGACCCAAGATTACTGTACTAAATGAAGTAAGTCAGACAGAGGAAGACAAATATCATCTGCTAACACTCAATGTGAACTTTAAAACATGATACAAATAAACTATTTACAAAACAGAAACAGATTCAGACACAGAAAACAAACTTATGGTTACCAAAGAGAAAAAGGAGGCGAGAAGGATAAATTAGGAGTCAGGAATTAGCAGATACAAACCACTATATATAAAACAGAGAAACAATGAGGTACTACTGTATAACACAATGAACTATACTCAATACCTTAGAATAACCTATAATGGAAAGAATATGAAAAATACAAATACATAACTGAATCACTTTGCTGTATACCAGAAATAACAACATTGTAAATCAATTACAATGAAAAAATTTTTTTAATTTTAATAAAATTCTAAAACATACAAATTAGTAATCTTTGTTATCTTCAGAATTTCTAGGATATTTAGAATGCTTACTGGTGACATACAAGAGCTTAATAAAAACATTTCATTCTAGACACAATAACTGCTTCTGGGGAAGACACTGAAAGGTACAGTGTGAAAAAATGACTGACTTTCCAATATATACCCTTTAGTATCATTTAAATCATTTACCATGTGCATGTATTAGGTATTGTATAAGTATGCCTCCAGATTCAATCTCCAATTTACAGGAGATACAGAAGACATAAGAACATGTTAATTAAGCTAAACCACAGGGACACAGTCATTAAAACCCAGACTGAGAAACTCTAAAAGCCATAAAATAAAATCTGATTTCTTTAATAAACAGATTCACAAGGGAGAGAGAAAATGAGAGCAGTAGATTAAAAGGGACTTAAAGGTCATCACCAACCAATTGCAAATTAGGAATTTTATATGGATACTGATTCAAACTATGACATCTGAGATAGGTGAACCTTTGAACATGGACATTTGATGATATTAAGAATTTAAGGGGGTGATATACATTTTTTTGAGTCCTTATCTTTTAAATATACCCTAGACTCCAAATGATACTTGGGTTTTGCTTAAAAATAATCCAGAAGGATGAAGCCAGAGGGTAATAAATGAAACAAAACTGGGAATGATTTGACACAGTGGTAAAGAATCCACCTGCCAGTCCGGGAGACACAGGAGTATCGAATTCCCTCTCTGGGTCAGGAAGATCCCCAGAGCAGAAAACGGCAACCCACTCCAGCATTCCTGCCTGAGAAACACCACGGACAGAGGAGCCTGGTGGGCTATACAGTCCATGGGGTCACAAAGAGTTAGACACAACTCAGTGACTGAGCAGGAATACGAAGCTGTGACAGGTACATGGGGGTTTATTAATGCACTGCATCTACTTTTGCGTGATTAAAATCTTCCATAACAAGCTAGAAAGTCAAATATTTGCAAGATAGAAATATTTTTATATAAATGAAGAAAACCAAATCATTTAAAAATGACACCACATACAACTTGAATATATGTGGTTTTAATGACATAAAGGAATCTGACGATACTGAGACGGAGACTGAAACTCAGAAGCTAGGGGTCAGGTCAACCTATTGATTTTGTCAGATAAGATAATGTTACTGTAGTTATGGGGAAACTGCCTTTTTAAAAGACAAAATATTGATGTACTTACAGCTAAAAAAATGGTATGTCTAGAATTTGCTTTAAATTTTTTTTTTAATTGGGACAAGAACAAGAATAAACAAGCATGGCAAAATGTTGAAACTACCTGGTACATATACAGGGGCTGAGGGACTATATGGTAGTGTGTATTTCCATCTTAAGATGTAAATAACATTAAAATAATAGCAACAGTAAAAATAATAGATTCTAAGAACTTTCTCCACTATGTGAGAGAAGGGGAAAAAACAATATAAATAGTCCAAACTAAAACCTTAACTCAGATAAAGGTCAAGATTTGGGGGGAGGGAGCAACAGATCCTGTCTAGGTAAAGAGATGTCAATCAGTTTTACATCACTTCATTCTTTCATTTGATTGGTTAAATCAGAATCAAACATCTGTAACATGAAAGAGATAAGGAAACAAAAAGTTCAAGAAATGTGACAAAGGAATAAACAATTCATAAAACAGAACTTGTTAAAAGCTTTCAGAGATCCTCAGAAAGATGGTGCATTCATAAATCAAAAAAGGAAGCTGTGAAAAGGCAAAAAGGTACAAGAAAAGACTCTTGAAAACAAGTTTTTTAAAAGGTAGTATAAGGTTTTATATTGTGGAGGCAAAACCTAGAAAGTAGACAGAAACAGGAAACAGACAAGAAATAACCAAAGGATACCCAGCATCAGTCCAGGAGGTCAGCATTTAAGTAACAGAAATTACAGAACGAAAAGAAAAAAAAAATTGAAGAGAGAACATTTTCAGAGAAATATAAATGTTCTACAACTAAAAGATCTAATTAACTAAAAGATTTATAAAGTCTTCCAATTAATAAGGCCCACTCAGTGCTCAAATGAATAAAGACCCATGCCCAAATATCTTCGGGAAATTTCAGGCAACAAAGACAAAAAATGACAATAAACGCTTTTAGAGAAAAGGTAGCTCATATGCAAAGGAACAAGAATCAAACTGGCCTCCGACAGCATATAAATAAAACCAAAAATAAACAAATGGGACCTAGTGAAACTTAACAAGCTTTTGTACAGCAAAGGAAACCATAAACAAAACAAAAAGACAACCTACCATATTTGCAGAGAAAATATCTGCAAATAATGCAACTGACAAAGGCTTAACTTCCAAAATACACAAACAATTCAATAACAAAAAAACAAACAACCCAATCAAAAAAATGGACAGAAGACCTAAACAGACATTTCTCCAAAGAAAACTCACAGATGGCCAACAAGCACATGAAAAGATGCTCATCATAACTAATTATTAGAGAAATGCAAATCAGAACTACAATGAGGCACCACTTCACATGGGTGAGAATGGCGATCATTAAAAAGTCTACAAGTAACATGCTGGAGAAGGTGTGGAAAAAAGGAAACCCCTTACACTGTTGGTGATAATGTAAATTGGTCCAGCCACTATGAAAAACAGTGTGGAGGTTCCTCCAATAACCTAAAAATAGAAGTGCCATATGATCCAGAAATTTCACTCCTGGGCATACCTAGACAAAACTATAATTCAAAAAGATACATGTACCCCAATGTTCGCAGCAGCACTAATAGCCAAGACATGGAAACAACCTGAATGTCCATTGACAGAGGAATGGAGAAAGAAGATGTGGTGCATACAGTGAAATACCACTCAGCCATTAAGAAGAATGAAATAGTGTCATTTACAGCAACATGGATGGACCTGAGATTATCACAGTAAGTGAAGTCAGTCAGAAACAGAAAAATAAATACCATCTAATATCACTGATATGTGGAACGTAAAAAAATAATACAAACGAACTTACTTACACAATAGGAACAGACTCACAGACATAAAATAAAAAACCTTACGGTTACTAAAGAGGAAAGGCTAGGAGAGAGATAAATGAGAAGTTTGGGATTAACATATACATACTACTATATATAAGACAGATAATCAACAAGGACTTACTCTATATGACAGGGAACTTTACTAAATATTCTGTAATAACCTATACAGGAAAAAAATCTGAAAAAGTGGATATATGTATGCTGCTGCTGCTAATGTAACTAATCACTTTACTGTACGCCTGAACTAATACAACACTGTAAATCAACTATATTCCAATAAAAAATTAAAATAAATTTAAAACAGAGAAAGACAAATGCCATATGATATCATTATATATGGAAGCTAAAATATGAAACAAATGAACTTATCTATGAAACAAACACCAACTCACAGACACAGAGAACAGACTTTGGCTGCCAAGAGCAGGGGAGGGGGGACAGGTTGGGAGTCTGGGATTAGCAGATGCAAACTAGTATTTATAGAATGGACAAACAACAAGGTCCTACTGGATAGCACTGGGAACTATTCAATGTTCTGTGACAAACCACAGTGGAAACAAATATGAAAAGGAATGTACAGACAGGGTAAGTGAATCACTTCGCTGTACAGCAGAAATTACCCCAACACTGTAAATCAACCAGACTTCAATTAAAAAATAATAATAAAACTGGCCTAAGACTTCTTTTCAATAATGAAGAATACTAGCAAAGAATGAATCAATGCTTTTGAAGCGCTGATAGAAAATTATGTTCAACCTACAATTCTACTCTCAGCCACACTAACATTCCATTTTAAGAACAAAATAAAAACATTTTCAGACAAGTACTCAAAATTTACCTCCCACACATCTTACCTTAGTATCCATTCCAGCAAAACAAGGCAATACACCAAGAAAGAGGACTATATAAAACTGGAGCAGAAGGATACAGGACATCAAGAGATGGATAACTATGAAAAAGGGAGATGCCAGAAATTCATTCTATCTTTAAGAAAATGAAAAATATTAAGGTCAGTTATAAAAACTAACAAAACCCTCATCAAAAAAAAAAAGTACAACTGAGAACTCTGATATGGAGAGGTTATGGCATCCGTTTTATCTCTGCAGAACTACTTTCTCCCCACCCCCAACATACATCTCCATCTGGGCATGGGACCAGGCTCAAGCTACTCTAATCTAGTCTCTCCACCTTGCCATAGCAACTTGTTCAGAAATAAACAGAGCCAAGAATCAGTACTGGTGAGAGAGAGGTGAAGGAAGGTACCAAAAATAAAGCCAGACGAGGAAAGCAAAGGGATACAGGGAGAGACTAATTATTCTAAGAAACATTCAAGCACCTGGATCCAATCCCATTCTATCCCACTGAACTCTATTTCCTTTCTTACTTAGGCTCTAACCGAACTAGTTTTCTAACGCTAATAAGGATCCCTAACCAAAAGACTCCTCTTTCAAAGCAGGAAGTCAAAAGACACCAGCTACTGTTAGTAAAATAAAAATATACAGTATTTACTAAGGTGAGCAGAAAGCTAAAAATAATGATATATAATTATATCAGAAAGAAGGTGGGGAACAGGGTAGTGGTGTTGGAAAATAATTCTTCATGGTTTTCTGTGTCTTGCAAGCAAGGTACTGTCTGCTCTTTGTTCTGAACTATATTCTCAAGGATGTTCATATAGTGAATCCTGGAAGACAGAAGCTCTGTCTTCAGTATACTACTGTCTCCCTCTGAAGCAAAGAGCAAGCATGCTTACTGCCCATTACGAAATATTTGAAATCTGTAAAATCAAGAGTTTTCTCCAGTAACAAAATCCATTACATGAACAGTGTTGGCCCTCTCTGCAGTGTCCTGTGTGAAGTGCAGCTCGGGATACAGGCACAAATGAATGGTGATACCCTAGCTACTGCTAAGGCTATAAAAAATAAACTGTACTTCATCTCTGACTCTGCCTCCAACCATAACAGTCTATATTTCCACCAGCATCCATGGAACTGTGACAGGCTAATCTGTTAGCTTCAAGTAGAGTAAACCCGCAGATCCTTTGTAATTCTGGACAGATGATAAATGAGAGCTGAATCTTGAATATCACTATAGACAATGCTTAAAATTGACAAATCTAGAAACGGAAGCATAAGCACATTCATATGGGGATTATCACTAGAAGAATCAAATAAAGGAGGAACTGAAGTGGTTCCCTGGGGGGTGGGAGGGGATCGGGAAGGCAGAGGACTAGGGGATTTTACTGCTTTCATCAGAAACTCTTTGAACTATTACATTTTCCACCCACCATGAACACGCATTCAAAAAAGAAGCCTTTCTTGGCTTCTTTAAAGGGGGAAAAAAAGAAGTGTACAAGGAAAAAAACCTCTTTTCAAGAGGATGGGATGAACTGGGAGACTGAGGTTGACATATATACACAACTATGTATAATACAGGCAACTAATGCGAACCTGGTACTCAGTGACCCGGGGTGACCTAGGCCGGAGGGACGTCTGAGAGAGGACGCGTGCACACGCATGAGAGAGGACGCGTGCACACGCACAACTGCTTCACTCTGCTGCACAGCAGAAACACACGAGACTGTAAAGCAACTGTGTTTCAGTAAAAATTAACTAGAAGAAAAACCTCTTTTTAGCACTCATTCCACTAAAATTGGATGGGAGAATCAAGAAAAGCACTAATTAAGCAAGACGTTCGCCTCACAGTTCTAGAAATCTAAAAGGGAAAGTCTCTCACCAATGATCATCTCAAGCCAGAAAACAGTTTCAATGTATCTCCAAAAATAAGTATGTCATGTCTTGCTTTGGAGAATTATTTTTTTTTTTTATGATTCTACTAGAGATGTACACAACAGTGTCCTACAACTTGTATGGAAAGCATATTACGGGCTTCAGCATATAAATGTATCCTTAAGCATGATTTCCTGCAATAATAAGATTCTAGGTTACCCCTTAAATCACCAGTGTTTTAAAAGTGAAATTAAAATTATGAGAAGAAATACTTTTATGGTGAAGAGAATAAAATATGTCATCTTACAAGGAAAAAAATAGACAAACAGCTAATTAATGGTCCAAAAGTAATTCACATTAAAGAATCAGAATTTTCTAACCAAAATTTGAAATTAAAACAATTAAAAATAATTTGGAATTATTTTGTATAGTTGGTAGGGGATGACTAGTTCCATTTAGTATAACTTTTTTCTTAAAAATCCAAAATAGCAAAGCCTATTCACTGTCTACTTCTCCACCAAATTATACTTCTTATACAGCTCCCACTGAACCTAATTTTTAGGGATGATGAAGAAAGGCCATACACAAATTCTGCTCCTGAGATAAGCTAAATTGTTCTTGGGCTAAACTATAAGTCTAAATAATAAAGGATCTGATTAGGAGTCACCTCTGGTTTCATTTAAAATCCACTTTAAATTGTTGTTTAGTCACTACATCGGGTCTGACTCCAAACAACAACATACATGTGCTTCAATCATACTGGTTTCATTCAAACTACTTAACTTTTGAGAAGCTGGGGCAAATAAAAGAGCTCTGTGAAGTTAGTTTCACTGCACTGTTGCTAATTTCTTTTTCATATCTAGCTGCTCTTCACTAAGAAGGCTTACTGTGTAGTGAAGTTCCTCCTCAGTCAGACTGCATGGGTTTGAAATCCAGCTCCTACACTCTACTGAGACAAGTTGCCAAACCACTAAGACTCAGTTTTCTGCAAGAAAAAAGGGACAGGAATACTTTCCTAATAGAATTGCTACAAAGTTTTTTTTTAATACACACAAAAGCTTTAGCATAAGACCAAGTCAAAAGAAAAAAGAAGGAAGAAAGAGGACAATTATTAATACTGTCATGCCTTATTTCATGGAAAGCCACATCCAGTAGGAAAGAGATGCCTCATCTGCACACAGTGGAACACACTCTGAGATTCATTCTTATTAAACTACCAGTGAAGGTTATGAAAAGCAACTTCACCAAAAAGATGCTACAGACATGAAGCAGACAACGCATTTCAGCAAGCCAAACTCAGACCCTTTTACACCAAGAGAAGAATCCTTAAATTCTGCACGTTTGTTTGCCTTGGGCTTCCCAGGTGGCGCTAGTCTAAAGTATCTGCCTGCCAACGCAGGAGACGCAGGTTCAGTCCCTGCGTCGGGAAGATCCCTTGGAGACGGAAATGGCTGCCCACTCCAGTATTCTTGCCTGGGAAATTCCACACACAGGAACTTGGCGGCCTATAGTCCACGGGGTTGTAAAGAGTCAGATATGACTGAGCACACACGCACACATCATTATGGAACACAAAGGTCAACAAAAGCAAAACTTCTTAAACAATGGATGTACTTTTAAATATACATTTTAATGTAAATTATTTTACAGCTAACTTTATCATGTTACATTCTTTCCAACCTTCATTTATTCAACAAGCATTTGTTAAATAAGCACTTATGAAGCTCTCAGAATAAAGTGAACAAATTATCAAAGCCCTCAAGGAATTTACATTTTGGTGGTAAAAGAAACAATAATCACAATAAGTAGTGTTCACAGTACATGTTTCAAGGAGGTAACGATTATGGGAGAAAATTGACTAGTGTAAGGGAACTTGGAAGTGCAGGAAGAGAGTGGCAATTGCCATTTTAGACAGGGTGATCAGAGTAGGCTTCCTTGAGAAGGTGTTCTTTAAGAAGAGATTTGGAAGAGGTGAGGGAATAAGAAATGAAAATTTATCTAGGCACATGGGACAGGCTAAGAAAAGCACTTGCCTGCACCACCATTACCTAACAAATAAGCAAAAATTTTGTCTCTTATCACCTTCTCCAAAAGAAAAAAAAAAATCTGTGCTAGCAAAATACATATATGACTCAGTGGTAAAGAATCCGCCTGCAATGCAGGAAACTCCGGAGATGTGGGTTCGATCTCTGGATCATGAAGACCCCCTGGAGGTGCAAAAGGCAACTCACTCCAGTACTCTTGCCAGGAAAATCCCCTGAACAGATAAGTCTGGTGGGCTACAGTTCAAAGGGTCACAAAGAGTCAGACATGATTGAGCGACTAAGCATATATAAATTCATTCAACAAATGTTTAGCTAAGGACACAGGAAAGAACATGATACGCACCACTTTCTATCCTAAACTATAAAGACCTCAGCAAGGGGCCTAAGGTTGACTACAAAGATCTTTTAAGTGTTAAGATATACTTTTTTCCTCTGTTATTGAGCTTATTGGGTCTTCACTGCTTTCACAAAGGAAAGAAGGAGGGGGAAGAAAGAAAGAAAGCAAGCAGAGATCTATAGAAAGTTGTCCTCCAGATAAAGTGGGATGATGAAAAGTAGACTTATTACAATGGCTTCTCTTGTTGCAAAGCACAGGCTCTATGCTTTTGGGCTTCAGTAGTTACAGCACTTGGGCTCAGGAGTTGCGGCGCACCAGCTTACTTCCTCTGCTGTACAGAAATCTTCCTGAACCAGGACCAGGGATCAAATGCACAATGAAAAATAGCTCGGTCTCTATTCTTTAAAGCACAAATATTGCCCACTTAAGTTTCTTCACCTGAAGAGTGAAAAATTTCAAAAGTACAAACAATGATATTATAATCTCTCCTTGACTGCAGCAGGCCAAAATACTGCTACTGGGAGTCTAATAATTTTTCTAACACTTTCTCAAGATCCACTTCGATTACAGAAAAAATGTGATCTACCAAGTACAAGGTGCTATATGAAATGCACTAGCTAAGTAAGAGGTCTCTGACCTCCAAGACCTCATCAAGCAGTATGGGAAAACATGCATTGGATTTACTACTTTGAAAGTTAAGTAGAGCTCATAATACCATTTGGTTGAAAAGAAAAATACTATGAATTTTATTTCCCTCAAGTCACAACCAAAAGCTTGTATTTATAGAGTTGAAAACACATTTTACAAACACTCTACAAAAAATCACTTTAGCAGAATTTTTTTTTCAGAACATACTTTATATAATTTATCTAAGCCCACTTAACAACTGGAGAGTAAAAGGTTATAAAGTTAAGAGACCCACAAGAAATATATAAAAGGAACCAAAAAAATGTATTTATTGATTATTTTCCCAATTATGTTAAAGGACATTTTAAGATTAGTTGAAATACGCTTCTAAATATTAAGGAATGTATGCAAGAAAAAACAGAAGACCAAGAAGAAAAAAAAAAAGTAGCACACTTTAACCTTATGCCTTAATCTACTTTTTTTTAATTAAGAGTGCAAATCCTGGACTTTCCTGGTGGTGCAGTGGATTAGAATCTGCCTGCCAATGCAGGAAACAACAGTTCGATCCCTGGTCCTGGTTCAGGAAGATTTCCCGTGCAACAGAGGAACTAAGCTGGTGCGCCACAACTACTGAGCCCAAGGGCTGTAACTACTGAAGCCCAAGAGCCCAGAGCCTGTGCTTTGCAACAAGAGAAGCCACCGTAATGAGAAGCCTGCGAACCACATGGAAGAGTAGCTCCCACTCACCACAGTTAGAAAAGGCCAGAGCATAGCAGTGAAGACCCAGTGCAGCCAAAAATAAATAAATAAATGGGATTCCCTGGTGGCTCAGTGGTAAAGAATCTGCCTGCCAATGCAAGAGATGTAGGTTCAATCCCTGGGTCAGGAAGATCCCCTGGAGTAAGAAATAGCTCTACTACAGTATTCTTGCCTGGAAAATTCCACGGACAAAGGAGCCTGGTGGGCTACAGTCCATGGGGTCGCAAAAAGTCAGACACAACTGAGCGCACACACACACACAACCTCCTACTTATACAACAAAAATGTGAATTTCCCAGAAAAGTTAGTATTTACTTGGACTTTAATAATCAATTTTATTAATGATATTTGCCATAAAGGGGGAAATCCACAAGATGTTAAGATAAACAATAAAAAGACATAAGGATTGGGACTTCCCTAATGGTCCAGTGGTTAAGACTCCATGCTCCCAATGCAGGGGGCCCCAGTTCGATCTCTGGTCAGAGAACTAGATCCTACATGCCACACCTAAGAGTTCACATGCTGCAACTAAAGATTCCACATTCTGCAATGAAGATCAAAGATCCCGCATGCTGCAACTAAGACCTGGTATGGCCAAATAAATAAATAAAAAGAGATATTTAAAAAAAAAAAGACAAAAGGATAAATTCTTAAATTTAAGACTGGCACTTGCCAAAGAATATAAAGGTCTGTAAATTGTGCTGAAAGAAAAAGTGACAGAAGTTAACTAATGCACTGTACATAATGCCTGGCATATAAAACATGTTCCCTTTTTTTAAGTAAATGAATAAATACATAGGACTTGAAATTCCACAAGTTAAAAATGGTGGTATTTAACTATTTTATCAAGATAACCATGTAACGTTTCATAAAACACAGGCAAAGAAAATGTCAAATGAAAGATATGATTCCTAAAGTATAAATCTATAGACTTTATATGTGTTTATTTTCAGGATCCATTTTCACAGTCTTCATAGCATCCCAAATAAGCCAGACTACTATGATGATAGTATAGATCTTCAACTAGAAGACAGCCTGAGCCACAGAAACTTATCCCCAAGGGCTGAAGTGGTATGTAGAAAGTACCAAGAACCTCCAGAGAACAATCCTGATGACTGAACTTGAAATAAAATCTCTTGCCCTACTTAGGAAACAAGTTTCTCTCCTGGTTCCTGGACAATAGAGCAAATGTGTCCTTTGAGACTTCCTTACCAAATTCAAAATCATCTTCAGAAACTCCAGCTAATCAATTTCCTATGGTAGTTCCAAGAGTGATTTCAGAGCTTCAGATGGGCAATTTTTACGTTATTAATTATTTAATATACATTTTTTTTTATGATCCAGTGGATGTTGGCAATTTGATCTCTGGTTCCTCTGCCTTTTCTAAAACCAGCTTGAACATCTGGAAGTTCACGGTTCATGTATTGCTGAAGCCTGGCTTGGAGAATTTTAAGCATTACTTTACTAGTGTGTGAGATGAGTGCAATTGTGTGGTAGTTAGCATTCTTTGGGATTGCGTGTTCTGTCTTGGGGGACTTGGAAGAAAACTTGACCTTTATCCAGTCCTTTGGCCACTGCTGAGTTTTCCAAATTTGCTGACATATTGAATGCAGCACTTCCACAGCATCATCATTTAGGATTTGAAATAGCTCAACTGGAATTCCATCACCTCCACTAGCTTTGTTCATAGTGATGCTTTCTAAGGCCCACTTGACTTCACATTCCAGGATGTCTGGCTCTAAGTGAGTGATCACACCATCGTGATTACCTGGGTCATGATGATCTTTTTTGTACAGTTCTTCAGTGTATTCTTGCCACCACTTCTTAGTATCTTCTGCTTCTGTTAGGTCCATACCATTTCTGTCCTTTATTGAGTCCATCTTTGCATGAAATGTTCCCTTGGTATCTCTAATTTTCTTGAAGAGATCTCTAGTCTTTCCCATTCTGCTGTTTTCCTTTATTTCTTTGCATTGATCACTGAGGAAGGCTATTCTTTGGAACTCTGCATTTAAAAGGGTATATCTTTCCTTTTCTCCTTTGCTTTTCGCTTCCCTTCTTTTCACAGCTATTTGTAAGGCCTCCTCAGACAGCCATTTTGCTTTTTTGCATTTCCTTTTCTTGGGGATGGTCTTGATCACTGCCTCCTAAACAATGTCATGAACCTCCGTCCATAGTTCATCTAGCACTCTATCAGATCTAGTCCCTTAAATCTATTTCTCACTTCCACTGTATAATTATAAGGGATCTGATTTAGGTCATACCTAAATGGTCTAGTGGTTTTCCCTACTTTCTTCAATTTAAGTCTGAATTTGGCAATAAGGAGTTCATGATCTGAGCCACAGTCAGCTCCCGGTCTTGTTTTTGCTGACTGTATAGAGCTTCTCCATCTTTGGCTGCAAAGAATATAATCAATCTGATTTCAGTGTTGGCCATCTGGTGATGTCCATGTGTAGAGTCTTCTCTTGTGTTGTTGAAAGAGGGTGTCTGCTATGACCAGTGCATTCTCTTGGCAAAACTCTTATTAGCCTTTGCCCTGCTTCATTCCGTACTCCAAGGCCAAATTTGCCTAGGTTACTCCAGGTATCTCTTGACTTCCTACTTTTACATTTCAGCCCCCTATGATGAAAAGGACATTTTTTTTTTTTTTTTTGGTGTTAGTTCTAGAAGGTCTTGCAGGTCATCACAGACCATTCAACTTCAGCTTCTTCAGCATCAGTGGTTGGGGCATAGACTTGGGATTAGTGCGATACTGAATGGTTTGTCTTGGTAACAGAGATCATTCTGGCATTATTGAGCTTGCACCCAAGTAGTGCATTTTGGACTATGTTGACTATGAGGGTTACTCCATTTCCTTTAAGGGATTCTTGCCCGCGGTAGTAGATATAATGGTCATCTGAATTAAATTCGCCCATTCCGTCCATTTTAGTTCACTGATTCCTAAAATGTCGATGTTCACTCTTGCCATCTCCTGTTTGACCACTTCCAATTTACCTTGATTCATGGACCTAACATTCCAGGTTCCTATGCAATATTGTTCTTTACAGCATCGGACTTTACCTCCATCACCAGTCACATCCACAACCGGGTGTTGTTTTCACTTTGGCTCCGTCTCTTCATTCTTTCTGGAGTTATTTCTACATTCTTCTCCTGCAGCATACTGGGCAGCTACCAACCTGGAGAGTTCATCTTTCAGTGTCCTATCTTTTTGCCTTTTCATACTGTTCATGGGGTTCTCAAGGAAAGAATACTGAAGTGGTTTGCCATTTCCTTCTCCAGTGGACCACGTTTTGTCAGAACTCTCCACCATGACCTGTCTGTCTTGGGTGGCCCTACATGGCATGGGTCATAGTTTCATTGAGCCAGACAAGGCTGTGATTCATGTGATCAGTTTGGTTAGCTTTCTGTGATTGTGGTTTTCATTCTGTCTGCCCTCTGATGGATAAGGACAAGAGGCTTGTGGAAGCTTCCTGATGTAGACTCACTCAATACTCACTCCGATCTATTCTCACATGGACATCCTGTTTTACAGAGGCTGGATAGCTAACAACTACATTTTCCAGATGCCCTTGAAGCAAAGGTTTCACGTAGGACCAAAGTGCGGCCAAGCAGATCACTTAAGATATAGAAAGTGAAAAGTAACATGTAATGATATTCTTGTCCAAAGAAGTTGAAACTTCTGCCACGTATGAATCAGCTTTCTGATTCAACAACACAGCCCATAATGGCAGTAGCCCCTTCTCAGGCAAGTTCTATAACGTCCTTATGAGGTTTATTCCAAGAAACTCAGTCTAATCTGTTCACTCACCCTACTCAATGTTTACCTCTTTCTTAATAAATCCCATTTGCTACACCTACTTACAGCAGATGCTCTTGCTACAGATTCTTGTAAAATAAGTACAAAGTAAACAGGGATGCAAAAAAAAAGCACCATCCTGGGGCTATCCTGGTGGTCCAGTGGTTAAGAATCCACCTTGCAATGCAAGGGATACAGCTTTGAGTCCTGGTCAGGGAACTAAGATCCCGCATGCCACGGAGCAACTAAGCCCAGGTGCCACAATGAAGACCCTGCATGTACAACTAAGATCCAACACAGACAAATAAATATTAAAGGAGAAAAAAAAAAAAAGCACCATCCTATTAGCAGTCAGAAACCTAACAAGAGTTAACAGCTTATGGATAAAGATACAGGCTTGACCTGGAAAGCATTATAATTGAAAAGCCTAAAAGGCTAACGGCCAGATTACAAGGAGCACAATAAAGAGTTAACACAGAGCTTTAGGCAGATCCACAGATCTAGAGAACAAACTAGTGGTCCACAGCTGCGGAGGGTGAGGAGGATACACAGGGGGAGAGAAGTATGAGGTACAAACTATTAGGTATAAAACAAGCTACAAGGATTATTATATAACACAGTGAGTATAGCCAATATTTTATAATAACTATAAGTGGTGTATAACCTTTAAAAATTGTAGGACTTCCCTGGCAGTCCAGTGATCAAGACACCACACTCCCAATGCAGGAGTGAGGTCACTTCCTGGCCGGGGAGCTAAGACCCCACATGTTGTGCAGCATGGCCCCAACCCAAAAAAACTGTGATTCCATCATTATATTGTACACTACTGTGTACAACTGTACACATTATATTATAACCTGCATAATATTGTACAGCAACTATAGTTCAATTTAAAAAAAAAGAGGTTTAGATAGTTTGGATCTGGAAGAGAAAGCCAGCAAAGCTGGTAAATCAGGAGAAATAACAGACAAGAACCAAGAGAGGAGAGAATTCAAAAAATGTGAAGATGTCTTCATTTCAACTAAACACCAAAGATGACAAACTGGGTTAAGACCCACTTTTCCTATTACTTCCTTTCTCAAAGACTGTCCTGTACAAAAAATAATGCTCAAACTCCCTCCAAAATTGGGCCCCTTGTCTGCTACAGTTCCTTTAAACCATGTATTTTTGTTTTCTTTCCTTATGGCTGTCCTGGGTCTTCGCTGCTGCATGTGGGCTTTCTCTAGGTGTGGCAAGCACTGCACTTCTCACTGCAGTGGCTTCTCTTGTTACAGAGCGCAGGTTCCAGGAGCACAGGCTTCAGTAGTCGGGGCTTTGTTGCCCCCCATGTGGAATCTTCTCAGACCAGCAACTGAACCCATGCATTAGGAGGCAGATTCTTTTTTTTTTTTTTATTTTTTAGGAGGCAGATTCTTAACCACTGGACCACCAAGGAAGTCCTTCTTTCTTTTTTTAAATATCACAACTTTTATTCAGTCTTAAAAAAAAAAAAATCTCTTCTTTAGGTCCTAAAAGTCCAACCCAAGACCCACACCTAAAAAGCTTTCACAGCAGTCAAAGTTGCCTCCTCTGAATTCATGTAACATTTATTTATCAGACACCAAACTAAAATCCAAACTAAATTATAAGCTTAAATAGAGCGGGGGCTGTGTTCTTCATCTCTTTATATTCTGAACCCCCAGCATAATGCCACATTCACTGCTAACAAACAGGCCCTTTAAACAGGTAGTTTCAGAAGGGTGGAGTTAAGATTGCAGGAGATTAAAATTTTACCTAAATTGACTTGGAAGGTGCACAAAGAAACTTTCTGTAGGGATAGTGATGCTCTATATCTTGACAGGGTTATGGGTTAGAGAGATGTATGAACTTGTTCAAACTAAGGGACAAGTTAAACTATTTGTTTATTTACAAAATAAATAAATAGTTCATGATAGGAATGCTCAAGTAAAGGGTAAAGTATACTTACTCTGAAATACAACCAAAACATAAGATGGATTGATAAAATACATTGACAGAGAGGTCAGAATGGACGGACAGATAAAGTAAATATAGCAAAATAAGAATTATAAAATCTAGGTTGTGGATATTTAGGTATTCAATGTATAAACAATTCTTGCAACTTTTCTGTGACTGAAATTTTCATGATAAAATGATAGGGGGAAAAAAGCAGAGTGGAAATGAGGCTGTGAGAGGCTCACATTATTTCAGAAGTTAGACAGTTAAAGGACTGATCTTAAGAAGAAAAGGAAGGTATTTACATTCCTCTAGAGGGATGTCTAGATTATTCCCCTTCTCTCTAGCTCTCTCTCTAGTTTTAGACTGACTACACAGGCTAGTTCTGGTCTTGAGTACTTGTTGCCTGAAAGAAAATGCACACTCACTAAGCTCCCTTCATTCTAGAACAATCCAAATCTGTGGAGCCTAATCTGTCGTGGGATAAAATAATCTGTTTCTCATTCTTTTTACCTGAGTTTCTAATACCTCCTTGACTGACCTTTAGACTAAACCTGTGACCAATCTGCATAACATAAATGGTTCATCCTTTTGGTCCAATTCTTGCCCTTCAGACTCACGGCCCTCCACACCAACAGAATGTTACAACAAAGGTCACACAGTCCCCGGCTGAGAACCTGGCAGAGAGTACCCAAAAATGCTTGCTGTATGAGTAAAACCCATGCTTGATAATAACATGATGCATAAATAGAGTTTAGTTTCACATTTACATCTACACTGTGTTGAGGGTTGAAAAATGTTTGTGCTAAGTTTCCAGAGCTGAACATTTAAAAAGGAAAGATCTGGAGCCTCTTCTGTGGAAAGCAAACTAGAAGATGGACCCAGAAACAAAAAGGTGACAAACTCTTTCAACTGACTTTAAGAAACACCTACATTTAAATCATTAATGCAAATAAATAAATAAATAAATAATGCTTTCCCCAGATAATACAGTGTGTTCATCAGCTTCAAAGTACCATAAAGATGAACTAAGGGGGGGGGGGGGGATAAATTATGCATGGGTAAGAATTGACAGGAATTCAATTTCCAATGACCTAAATGCATTTGGAGTTCATTTGCTCTTTTTTGTTATTGTTGCTTCCAAAGGACTGCAGATTATGCACTTGCTGAATTTTGCCTTTGTCACACATGACCTAACAAGGAAGGCATTCATTCTACCATAGTAGCTTCTCTCAAGTGTCTGGTTCGAAACAGCTGCAAATTTTGGAAGATAACACTGAATGATGTCTCTAACCATTAGTATGTTCTCTCCCCAACAAGTATGAAAATAAGATTAAGGGTTACTAGAGTATCAAAATTGCACAAATTAAACTGGCTGAGCATAAATTTATTAGAAAATGAAGTAAAAAATGTGTATAAGAATTTTAATTCTATGTGTTAATAGAATAATTGATACAATAAACATATCCTAAAGAATTTCTAGTACTTTTATTGTTTATATTTGCTTTTATCTGTCAGAAAGATGCTGTATAACTAATGATTGGCTAACTTAGTCCCTTAAATACAGCAACTGGATAAAATAACAAAATAATACCGATCTCAAATAAATTTCCATTTATAAGAAGTAAAAACTGCTTCTGAGTCCCGAAACTGCAAGGCCTGGGTGAAAAATAATCTGCCCAAAGTAGAAACAAACTGTAAAAATGTTTACGTGTTATGGCTGGTTTAGTTATACAACTATTCAAAGCTGTTTTTTTTAATACTTTTCATTGTCTCTCAGTCATATCAGAATACATGAAGACCTTTATTCACCACCTATCAACCATAAAACCACCATTTTCCATAAAGAAAAAATCATTAAATTGCTAAACACAATGGGTTGGTGGGGGAATGCACTGCCAAGGAGAAGCTATTTTATTATCATCATTTATGTGTCTTTCAACTTACATACAGTTTGACTTTCACCCCTTCCCATGTACACTAGTACATTTAATTTGCACACATCCATGTGGCCTCCCCCAGAAATGCTCATTGGAAAAGATACATTAAAGTGTCCTTTTTGTACCTCCTTCAACTCAATTACATAATATCTTGTTATGATCCTTCCATTTTAAAATGTAGCTTGGTTAACACCCTCAAAATTAGCAATTTCATTGTTAATTTGGTGCTTATCAGTCTTGAGGATCCAAAAAACCAAATTATGTCTTCAGAGCCTTAACACTGTCACCACACAACTCCTAATGTTATAAAATATGTATATCGTAATTTTCAAATAGTACACACAATACCGTAGAATGTCCAAAGTATGGTGAGTATTAAAATGAGATTTTCAAGAACATCTTGTTTTGTAAACTTCCAGTCAAATCTAATAGCAATTAACAAGGGTAAATTTCTGCTTTCACTTTCTGCGTAAACATAGAAACACAGCACAACTTCCACCAGCATGTTGATGCAAAATCTAGAGACACAATACCTTTCAATCACCTTTAAAGAGCAAATAAGAGAAGGAAGTATTAACAGAAAACCCCTAATAAGTCAAGGTCAATGAGGAGGGACTGAGGACTCCCTTCCTAGCTTCCTGCTGAAGACACTAAATTGCAATTATGCTTCAATTTTAGCCATCCACCTCTCAAACTGCTGCTGCTGCTGCTGCTGCTAAGTCGCTTCAGTAGTGTCCGACTGTGCGACCCCACCAGACGGCAGTCCACCAGGCTCCACCATCCCTGGGATTCTCCAGGCAAGAACACTGGAGCGGGTTGCCATTTCCTTCTCCACCTCTCAAACTAGATCCTATTTAAATGGCTTTATAGAGAGGAAAAAATGATAAGCAAAAGTACTGATATGCTGCAATACCTGAAGCTAGTAACAGCAGGTCTAGCTCCTCTTCTAGCCTGATCTCTTTGGAAAGCTTCGGAAGAAAAGCAGGATTTACAGAGAAGGCATTTTTAAAAATTCTGTAGTTTCATATTTGCAAGCACTACAGACAAAATTTTAGTTACTTGTCCAGGCAAGCAGTTCCTGGTATATGTTATTTTACTGTTACACCCAATCTTAGTAGGAAAACAAGAAAAAGCCTTTTTGGTGAGCTATAACCGCAGGAAACCCTCAATTATCCATGGGTAGGGACAACCTGGATAAATTAAATCCCCAGGTAATTATTATTTAACAATAATATTGAGTTAATTCAGACCTCCTCCTTTCCTTTTCACAAAAGAAAAAGTTGACTTAAAAGCCACTCTCTTACAGGCCACTCTCTTAACAACAAAAAAGCAAATGGGGAGATAAATTATTTCAAAATTGTCTAGCAAGAAAGAGTAAGGAAATCATCAGCACTCAAATTGGTTCTTTTTCAGCAATTCCGATCACAAGCTATCAAACTACGAGTTAAGCTTTCTGAAAAGCATTTAAATCAAACACCCACCATTCACCTCCACCGGAAAAAAAAAAAAAAAATCCTCCTGATTGAGATTTTCCTAAATCAAATGGGTCTTATATTGAACTGTGTAACAATGCTTGTTCGAAATGAAGTTAGAGAACTTGACAACTACTACATTAAAATGGTAAAATGCTGATATCGAACAACTTTCGATTCAAATTCTCTGGGACCCCAGGCGTTGACAGAAGCTTGAACTTCCCTTTTTTCCCCTCCCGGTCCTCCCGGCCCTTCTGCGCGCCAGGGTTCCCACCGGGGCCTGCAGTGACATCACAGCTCATTTCCCCGTAACCCCTGACGTCACAGACACGCGGACCCACAACACTGACTTCATCGCGGACTGGGGCGGAACCGCAGTCGACCCGCACCAGCCCAGAGGCCAGAGAAGCCTCCGAGCCTCCGTCCTGCCCGGTCCCCAAAGAAGGTTAAGAATAGGCGCCAGCTCACCTGCGCTGGGACAGGGAAGGACGGAGCGGCCGAGCCCTGGCGGGCGCGACCGGGCGAAACAACTCCCACCCAGGGCCCGACTTCCTCACCGGCCGCCAGTCCCGGGGGTGGGAGAGACGATCCCGAAACTCCTCACGGCCTATCCCGGATCTCCTCGGCTTCAGCCCAGACCCGGGACCCCGTTCCCGCCCGCCGGCCCGCCTGACCCTCCGAGCCCCGCGGGGGCGCTCAGCGCCCGGCCCGTGTGCAGGCGGAGGCCGTCCCCGGACAAGGTGCAGGCCACCGAGTCCCTGCCCCAGACCGCGCCCCGGACCGGCGGGCGGCACCCCCGCCCCCACCCGCCCGGCGCCCCAAGAGCGCAGGCGGGCGGCGGGAGGGGGCGGGGAGCGGCCACGGTGGCCGCCGCCGGACCCCGACCGCGCTGCTCTCGCGCCACGCCCCACCCCGGCCCGGACCCACCTGCGCTCCTGCCCCGGCCGGGGCCTGGCCCGGGGCTGCACACCCCTATACAGCCGCGGCGGCGGCAGGCCTGGCTCGCTCCGCACCGCTGAGACAGACCGAGCGCCCAGCGCGGCGCGGCGGAGCCCAACGCTCGCCCCGAAACCCATTTGTTTGGCTAAAACGGCGTGACGTCACGCGCCGGCCCAATCGACGGTTGGCCAGGGGAGGGGCCGCGGAGTCAGGGTCACAACGCCCCCTGCCGGGGTTCTGCGGCACTTCGGGCGCTGGGGATTCAGAGTGGGGGACTTAAACAGGGAGAAAACCGGGTGAGGCTTCTTCGGGCCCCCAAGTGGTGAAGAGTGAAAGCTCGAGCACGACCTGTAGAGAAAGGACTCAACCCCTCAAGCCAGCCAGAATGGTAGTAAGCCAGGGTTCAACAGTCAGTAGCAATGGCAAGTCTGTTAATACTCGTGGGTGGATGTGGGTGGAACTATATAAATGGTGTTAAATCACTGGTAGATAACCTGGTAGACTTGGGTTCATATTTTGGTTCTGCTACTATCTGGGGAAGCTGGGCTTCAGAGTTCTTATTTGTAAAATGAAGGGATTGGGAATGTCCGTTATGTTTTTTTCTATACAAATAAAGGCAGGAATGCGTGAGTGCATGCTAAGTCGCTTCAGTCGTGACCCCACGGACTGTAGCCCGCCAGGCTCCTCTGTCCATGGGAATCCCAGTAAAGAATACTGGAGTGGGTGGTCATGCCCTCCTCAGTGGCAGGAATACCTACCAGCAATTTGATACACTTTGAGGTTGACAGTCTCAAAATGTGATCTTTAGAAGAGTAAGGGATTGTAAATGATGATTACAAAAGAGGTTTTTGGTACTTTATTTAATACTTTGAAATGAGAGTGCCAGTCCCTATTTGATGCTCAGCCTTTAAACTGATAATTGTGTTCACTGTAAAAATAATTTTGACCATATCATAAAACATGAGGACAATAAAAAAAATTCCTTCACCCTAAAACAGGCACTCAGCATTCAGCTTATTTTCCTTTAGACATTTTCTCATGCATATTTATTTTACAATGTTGCGCTCATAGTGTACAAACAATTTTTGATCTTTGTTGGTTTGGGGTGCATTTTTGTTTTTTGCGTTTATAACGATTTTTTCCTAGTTCTACATAAGCTTCATAAACACTTCAGAAGCTGTGTAAAATTATATTAAGTGAACATACAAAATCTACCAAATTCTTCATTCTCAGACTTATTTCCTTTATGACATTATAAGAAAACCATAGGACATTTTCATGGATGTAAATTTTTTAAGATAAATACCCAGAAATGGAATTTCTAGGTGAAAGAGTATTGCCACTTTTAAAAGTCACGCCTTCATGGTAGTTTGCAGTCACTTTTATGGGTCATTTCTTCCGGGTTTCCTTTGACCATCTTGCTTTCCCTGTTTCTGAGTCTGTATTTAATATTTCTCAGGGTCCTCCCATGTATGTGTGTATCTTTTAGCCATGATGAATTCTAACCAAGAGACTTACGGGCAGCTGACATCACTAACTATGAGGTTGATGCCACCCCTCTCTTTTGACCTCCAAGGAACCTTTTCTGAGCATGGATAGGCAGGGAGTTTTCCTTAACTCTGAAAATGAGGAATATGTGGTCTCTTACTGATGGCGCTGGTGGTAAAGAACGCCCCCTGCCAATGCAGGTGATGTAAGACAGCAGGTTTGATCCCTAGCTTGGGAAGATCCCCTGGAGCAGCGCACAGCAACCCACTCCAGTGTTCTTTCCTGGAGAATCCCATGGTCAGAGGAGCCTGGCGGGCTACAGTCCATAGGGATGCACAGAGTCGGACACGACTGAAGCGACTTAGCATGCACACGTCTTCTATCTAGAAAGGCCCCAGACTCCTCCATTATCCTGCTGTTATGGAGTTCCTACTGTTTTGGAATTTTTCTCCTCAGGGGAGAGAGTGTTCAGCCTGGGGCCCATCTACCTCCTGCCTCATTATAGAGCCAAACTGAACAAGGACCCCAGAACTCTTAGCATATCACTCGCTGTACTGTTCCTGGAAATTGCAGATGGGTTAACGACACTGAAACTGCAAAAAACACAAATATCAAAATTAAATGACAGTGGTTTCCATGTGGCCAGTACATCTTCATTGTAAAAGTCTGATTAAAGACTGTCTGGTCTAATGCAGTGTTTTTCAAACAGTCTCTGAGAACCAGTCATGCAGGGATTTTTTAATATTTAATGCATTGTGAACTATTTTGTAAAATGTAGTAAAACTAACTAAAACTAGAAATGTGAAATTGTTGTTTAAAACAGCCCAAATTCTTGATTATTAAACTCAGCACACATAAAGTTACTCTGTCAAATTGCTAGTAAAGTTTCTGAAGCTCTTCCTCTCATTTCTGCTTTTATCATGGACTGACTCTAAAGCTGCCCAGTGGGCCACACTTTGAATAGCACTAGTCTAAGAGAAAAATCAGAGTAGGAGGCAGTGAAACCACTTGAGACAAGATCTTTGATTCTGTTTCTCCATCTGTACAATGGGAATAAACTTTGAAAAAAAGCTAGTAGAGCCAGTGCAATGCCTCACACCTGGGAGGGAGTTCCCTGACCTGCTTGGGTACCATGTGGCACAGCGGGGTTGTGGGATTGAAGCAGTGCTGACAGAAGAACAGATTAAGGGACTTCAGGGGGCACAGCGGCTGAGAAGGTCTAAATATTATAAAGTATTGATATAATACTTTGGTTATTTCATCAATGATTAGAACTTAGTCATCTCAAACCAGCAAGCAAACGTCACATTAAATTAAGACCCAGTTCAATGGACTTGTCTGTATAGACCCAGACTCTCCACTCAGATAAAAACTAAGAACCTATCATGGCTCCTCAATAGCTCACTCCTACCTCAAAAGAAAAACATGTTCTGATCTTCCTCCACAACCCCAAACTCTTAACCCAACCTACTTCTTCCATCAGGACAGAGGAAACCAAAAGGCAGGCTCCATTGGACTTTGTCTCTAGGCCCTTCTTTACTGCAAAACTAGCTTCCTGAGTGTGATTATGATTTTCCCTTCCTAGTTCACTGTATTACCATGAAGCTCAAACAAGTGAGAAAAGTGAAAGTGCTTTCCAAAATTTAAGGTTTACACAGGTTAAGGCATGCAGTTAACCTCGCCTTGAATGAAGTCACTGGAGCGTGTGTGAAGCACTGGGCTTATGCCCGGGGTGTGCACAGATGAAGCATGGTGATGGTGATGGGAAACAGCAGAGGCTACTCAGCCAGGAGAAAGAACCTTATTCATGATAAACAGAAGAGCAACTAAAGGGAAACAGAGGGACCAGGGCAGCAAACTGCCAAGAAAGATGAGTATATCTTGTAATTCATTGTTGTTGTTCAGTTGCTAAGTCATGTCCAATTCTTTGCAACCCCATGGACTGCAGCACGCCAGGCTTCCCTGTCCTTCACCATCTCCTGGAGCTTGCTCAAACTCATGTCCATCAAGTTGGTGATGCCGTCCAACCATCTCGTCCTCTGTCTTCCCCGTCTCCTCCTGCTTTCAATCTTCCCCAGCCTCAGGGTCTTATAATTTTGAAAATAAATTTAACTTCTCCAAAAAAAGTCCCTTAGATCAACTTGCTTTATGGTGACCTGCACACTTAAAAAGGGAAGTAAAAGACAACAACCGCTTCTAGGGAAATGCCAAGGCAAAATCGAATCAAGGTCTCAGGTCTTCCTCCCTCCAAGGTATTGCCCTCAAACAAGCCCGTTAAGTGCCCTTTGACCTTTCAGCAACATTCAGATGACAGCTTCTAACGACACCAACACAAGGATCCGTAGCAATTTCCCCTCCCTCAATTTCTCTCCATTCTGACCCTGTCTTGGCTGAAATGTTACTTCCTCAGAGCTTTCTCTAACTCTCTGTGCAGTATTTCAGCCTTGTCACTTTGCTTCACAGAATCCATGCCTGACAATAATGGGCACCCAATACATAATCTGTCGAATTATTTAAAATATTCATACCTACTCACACCAAACAATTTAATCCAGGATGGATAAGTTCATCATCAATGGATGACTAATAAAAATAACAAGAGTAGAAGGTCTTGTACAGTAGAAGTAGAACCTGAATAAAATCAAAACCTAAGGTCTTAGTACCAGAAAATGACCAACAGTAGGAACATCCTGTAAAACCCAATCAACCAGTCATGATTTTGGTGCTTCCATACAAATTACCTTTGACCAAATTTTCTGATTCACCAATTAATCATATATATATAATATATCATTACATTATTAATTTATATATTAATTATTACATATAATTAATATATTTTCCTTATAATAATATAAACATAAGGATATTTATATTAATACTACCCACCTGGCATTTAGATAGGAACTAGCATTCGTCAGGTAATACCAGATAACTCATTCTTATATCTTTCATATTTTTGATAAGGCTCTGATCTGTTTATTGAAAAATGGCAAGAAAAAAAAATGATAGGGGAAGGGAGGAGTCACTGTCCATTGGCTGTCTATAAAATAGCAATTTTCCTTTTCTTCCTTGCTAACAGAATCCTGGGCTTAGGCACTCACTGGGTGTTTCAGAGGAGATGGGCCCAGATCCACGGGATGAACAATGACTGACCTAAGCCAGTGGTTCTCAGTGGGGGGATAGATTTTGTCCCCCAGGGGACATTCAACAACATTTGAAGATATTTCTGATTGCCACAGCTTGGAGAGAATTGCTATCGGCATCTAACAGGAGAGGCCAGGGATGCTACTCAACAGCATGCTACTGTTGTAAACAGTTCAGCACTGCCACTGCAAAGAATTATCCCTCCCCAAAAGCCAAAGGTGAGAAACACTGCAGCAAAGGCATCACTTTAGTGGTCCCAAACTCTTTGTCGGGGATTGGTTGAGTCATGGGTGTGTGACGCAAATCTATCTAATAAAATGCAAAGGGAAGTTTACTGAGATATACCTGAAAAAGGTTTTTCCCTCCAGGCTCCATCTGTCCATGGGATTCTCCAGGCAAGAATACTGGAGTGGGTTGCCATGCCTTCCTCCAGGGGATCTTCCCGACCCAGGAATTGGACCCGAGTCTCTTGTGTCTCCTGCTTTGGCAGTTGGGTTCTTTACCACTAACACACCTGGGAAGCCTGAGATATATCCAGAAAAGGTTTTGCTTACCTTTAGTAAAAAGACATTATTTTCTGCTGAAATGCATTACTTTCATAAATAAAATTATACTTAAGAACAAGAAAAGAGAGAGAAAAACACACAAGAAGAAAAAACTTGTCCTCTGCTGCTAGATACTGTGGCCGTGTGTGGTGCCTGGTAGCGCGACTGCCATCCTGGAATCATGAGAGATGTTAGCTGCAGACGACGTGAGAGAAGGGCAAAGCAGAAAGATGGAAGTGTCCTGCATCCTTGATGCCATAATTGAACTTCTGATTAAAATAATCCTTGAGACTTCTTTTTATATAAAATAATAAATTGTATTACTCTTTAAGACATTATAGGGCTTCCTAAAAATTTTGAAGATAGCTAAAAACATCCTAGTACATATATGTGTGTGCTGTGCCATACTAAGTCGCTTCAGTCACGTCTGAATCTCTTGTGACCCTGTGGACTATAGCCCACCAAGCTCCTCTGTCCATGGCCTTCTCCAGGCAAGAAAACTGGAGTGGGTTGCCCTGCCCTCTTTCAGGGGATATTCCCGACCCAGGGACAGAACCGTCGTCTCTTATGTCTCCTGCACTAGTAGTCAGGTTCTTTACCACTAGGGTCACGTAGGAAGTCCATATATGTGTGTGTGTGTGTGTGTATACACACACACACATATGGGAGCTTCCCTGGTGGCTCAGATGGTGAAGAATCCTCCTGCAATATCAGTGATCTAAGTTTGATCCCTGGGTTGGAAAGAGCCCCTGGAGGAGAGCATAGCAACCCACTCCAGTATTTTTGTCCAGAGAATTCCATGCCCAGGGGAGCCTGGTGGGCTACAGTCCCTAGCGTCACAAAGAGTCGGACATTACTGCAGCAACTTAGCATGCACACACGCACACACACACACTTATATTCATGGATGGGAGATTGTTGTATAGGAAATAAACCGGTGGGGGGTGGACACTAACCTACTTCTTTGGGGGCAAGCACTACTATAGTGTAATAATAAAATAATTTTGTTTTTGCTATGCTTCTGGAATAATCCTAAACTAATGATACTAGAAATTGATAAAACCAGTGGGAAAAGAATCTATCTGTGAATGTGTGTTTGTGTTCTTTAAATAAATGAGTAGGAACTCGTGACACTTTGAAATCTTTAAGAAAATGATATTTTCAAATCATTGACATTTACTTTGGGGGAGCCTGTGGCATTAGCACAAAACTAGCCAGCCTGTCCTCCTCCTTCCTCAGCTTTAGCACACCGAATTCACAGGCACCTGCTATAGCAAAGGAAAGGCTGCCTGGCTAAAGTAACCTAGTTACATCAGCTTGCTAAAATGGTCCAGGGCATTGATTTTGCTCAAAAGTGAGCTCTTTAAAAAAAAATGCCACCAACATATTCTGCAATTTTAGGATTTGCTGACATTTTCCACCAGGCATAACTATGCTCTTAGTGCCAAGTCTTACTTCGAAATACCAAAGATAACTTTGCAAAAAGTACAGAGCTCAGTTACCAGCGTTTCCTTGCTAAATCATTTGTTTTATCAATGAGTAATATACTAATATGACACTAATGAACTAGATATTTTCCTTGGAAACGTATATGGTGATTGGCTTCTTCTGAACACACCCATTCAGAAGGGATGGACTGATCCCTCTACTGAGTTAGGATTTACCATTACTCTAACAGAGAACCCTATCATTTTTTCATACCTCGATCCTCGCCACTTTTTAAAACTGCTGGGCTATGTGTAATGTTTTGAATACCTTCAGTACGACACATGTGGCCAACAACACATATGTGTATTAGAGCTTGTTTTGTCCTTTCTTTGAGCTACCCTGGTGGCTCAGACGGTAAAGAATCTGCCTGCAATGCAGGAGACCCAGTTTCAATCCCTGGGTTCTTTAGATGCCTCTCCTCTCAACAAAGCCAAAGCGTGCCTTCAGAGTGGCATAATGGCCTTGTGAAAGAGTGGGGGCACCTGACTGCTCCCTCTTATTCAGAACCACTCTGGTTTTCTTATCTCAGAGCCCCTATTCTCACACTCAGATAATATGTTCCTTAAGGCCCCATTCATTGCTCCTGTGGCTTTGCCATCTGTTCCTCTGACTACTGCTGCACTTCTCCAGCCTCTGCCCCCACTATAGCTCCTATATTTCCCACTTTTCTTACCTAATGACCTGACTTTTATAATCGCCACTAGTTGAGAAGAACACTCCTGTTAGTCCCTACACGATACCATGCAAGTCTCTACATACTGAGTGTAGGTTTGAATCCTCCCTCTCAGTGATTTCCTTCATTCCCTGCTACTCAGGGCCTACTTGTGCATGACTAAATGCATTATCTTTCTTGTATTTCCAGTATTGGCAAAACTCGAGGGCTCTACTCTCTGAATAAATCAATGTGTGCTTAATATTTGTAAGAATCTTGTTCTTAAGTTCATTAACTACTTCTCCAAAATGTCCTAAATATATTTCCACATATGTGTTATTTTATACGTTGGCATATCTGATTCTTAATTTCCTGGTTTGCTGAGGAAGTTGTGCTCTGATGATAAAAGCCCTGTTGGAACATTACAGGAAAAAAAAATTGTTTTTCAAGCTCCAAAATAATTGGTTAAGCCACTCTTCCTTTAAGAGTCATAAAATGAATAAAATTGGTGTTCATTTTTTTACCTTTTTGTGATTGCTCTTACAATCCAGGTGCCCAGAGAAGATGCAAGTACTGTGGTTCACACTGGCATGTTATTCACCTACTACAACATCACGACTCCTATGACTCATTGCCTGAATCCCTAAACAAAATTAGTCATTCTCCCGATCTATGATCTCATGGTATTTGTTCCACTTGTGCTACTCCACTTAAAACATTTCAATGTGCCTTATTATGTATAGAGCTTCCCTTCTCCACTGTGAGCTCTTTAAAGTCATAAACTGATCTGTTGAAAAAAAACAACTGATCTGTTGAATCAGTGAATGAATGAAAGAGCTAAGAGATCAATTTTATTGACTGTATCAAAATATTCAAAAAATATTCAGAGGTAAAAGTATCTTTCCATTAAATGCAATGATATTTAAACTGCCAAACTTGTCAATTTTACATAAATGGAACGAAATTAAAGAACATGTTGTTTTTGTTGTTTTTAATCGCTGAGTCATGTTGGACTCTGTGACCCCACGGACTGGAGCCCCTCAGGCCCCTCTGTCCAAGGGATTTCCCAGGCAAGAATACTGGAATGGGTTGCCATTTCCTTCACCAGGGGATCTTCCCCACCTGGGGATCAAACTCATGTCTCCTGCATTGCAGGATTATTCTTTTACTGCTGAGCCACCATAGAAGCTCCCCAAAATTAAACAGCATGACCCTCTCCAATGGTCATAGCTTTGTGATCCTTTCCTAAGCGGTCAACTTGTCTTTATGATCAGAGTGCTGCTTGTTGTCTTTTGAAAAGGCTCACATTTTTCCCCAGTGTCTTCTCAAAGGTAAAATGATTTACATGTTCTCTTCAGAGAGCCTGATGCATTAAATTAACGTTGAGTTTTATTCTGTAGTGGACTATAATTTGTACATTATTGTCAAAGATGAATTATTTGAATCTTCTAACTTATTCATATTAAATAATAAAACTATTAAAAATTTTAATGAGTTTGTGATGTTTTCTTTTTTTCATGTTTCTTTTTTTTTAGTATAGTTGATTTATCTTTTATTTTTTAAAATTCTTTTATTTTTATTTTTTTTTATTGTAGTGGTTTTTGTCATACATTGACATGAATCAGCCATGATGATGTGTTTTCTTATTTGTTTTCAAGCACAATTTAATGTTCGTTTAGGCAGGAACTGAGCCTGCCAATTTTAAATCTTATTCCAGTCAAGCTCTCCTTTCCCTTTTATCCCCTGTCATTCTTACAAAACTGCCAGTCAACTTTAAAACCAGAGCAGGACTACCTAGTACCTAATGAAAAAGGAAGAGGAGGAATGGGAGGACAATGAAGAAGAAAGCTGTTTTCAAATACTTAAGAAAAAGTAAACTATTTTTATGCATATATAATTTGTCCCTATTCGTAGGTATGAAAAAAAGAAGATCAAAAATAGGGAATAGATGACTACTACATGGGAGTATCTTCATATAATGGAATAAGAAACCATATTAGAATTCAATCATTTAGATCTATGTGTATCAGTGTGGTGATTCTCAGAAAACACTGGGTTCAGTGATAAAAAGTGAAAGTTTGAAATTGGTTCAGTCATGTCTGACTCTTTGCGACCCCATGGACTATATCAGTGATAAAAGCAAGTTGCAAATGGATACACATTAGGTATTACCACTTACACAAATCTTAAAAACATGCAAATGAAACACACAACAATGCTAACTATTGTTTGTGGACAGCTATAATTGCAATAAAAGTATAAAGATATGGGTGAGAAGGGCCCAAAACAGCTTCAGAATCATAATTATTTCTGAGGAGAAGGAGAGAAGAAAATGTTAGAAAGAGGCACAAAGAAGGACTTCAATCATAATAGAATATTCTATTTATTTAAGAAAAAATATCTGAACCAAATATGGGTGGTTCATAGCTGCTGCTGCTGCTGCTAAGTCACTTCAGTCGTGTCCGACTCTGTGCGACCCCATAGACAGCAGCCCAACAGGCTCCTCCATCCCTGGGATTCTTCAGGCAAGAACACTGGAGTGGGTTGCCATTTCCTTCTCCAATGCATGAAAGTGAAAAGTGAAAGTGAAGTTGCTCAGTCGTTTCTGACTCTTTGAGACCCCATGGACTGCAGCCGACCTTGCTCCTCTGTCCATGGGATTTTCCAGGCAAGAGTACTGGAGTGCGTTGCCACTGCCTTCTCCGTGTTCACAGCTAATCTTTTTAAAAATCAAAATGGTGAGGGACTTCTCTGGTGGTCCAATGGTTAACACTCTGCATTTCCAGTGCAGGGGACATGGGTTCCACCCCTGGTAGGGGAACTAAAATCTCACATGCCCTGCAGTGCAGCCAATAAAATAAAATAAATAAAAATGGTGACTACAGAGGTATTTGTAAAATTATTAAGGTTTTTTTTGGCATCTTAGATGTATTTCATAAATGTAACAAGTAAATGGAAACTTTTCACTTGAAAATTTTAGAAGAGGTTGTGATTCGAAGAATATCCTTGAGAAAAAAACCATTTAACTTACTGCCTATAGGTAATAGTGATAAAAGCAAAAAAGCTTCAGTTCATTCTTCTTTTCTCCTCTTATACCAAAGTATTTATGACACTGTTTGTGAAACATGCAGAAGTCTTAATGTATAAAAATGATACTTCTTTGTTTAAGTGGAGAAAGTGAAGTTAAGATTTCTGTCTTTACTTACCCTGGCATTACTGCTCTATTTTTCCAGTGAGAAGGCAATAACAAAACTCAGGCATTTATAAGCCACCTGGAATTTGAACTCTAGGAGCAATTGCTTCCGTAATGCTGTTAAAAAACAAAACAAAACAAAAACACGGAAAGAAAAACACGGTGGTAGGGGGAGGTTCAGGAGGGAGGGGACATATTCATACCTGCAGCTGATTCATGTTGACGTATGGCAGAAACCAACATAACATTGTCAAGCAATTATCTTGCAATTCAAAAAAATTTTTCAGTGGGAAAAAAAAAAAAGCACACATAGAATTGACAGTGAGACAGAGTATCAAAGTTCTCTTCTCATCCCTACATCGTCCTCCTATTAGCTTCTTTTCTGGCTGGTTCCATACCAGAACTGTACACAAACAAAGCACACAAATATATGACTAACCTATGATGAAGCAGCATCACTGAATGACTAAACACCGTGGAGGGCAGAGGGAGCTGAAACACACACAAGGAGACACCCACAGAATTCTCTTATGAGCCTTTATGGAGCTGTGGCAAAGCCACTGTCTATGGTCACCCCACCAAGTTTGCAAACCCTTGACCTCTATTCTTCATGCAAAATAAATTTCAAACATATTGTTAGGGCTAATGAGGCCTCAGGAAGCTCTAAACAACAACAACAACAAAAACCTGATTTATCATTAAAAGCTTTTACTTTAAATCTGAAAGATTTAAAATTCTTATGAAAGAAGAAAAAGGTCCTGTTTATTGAAAATGACTTAGTGCCAGGGACTTACATCAAAAGTAACATGCTACATAAAGTAACCACACTCTGGTATTAGAGAGCTGATGGGAAGGAGACACCCAAGCATCCTCAGGAGGGATTTCCAGCTAAGAAAGCCAGTAACTCTGTGCAAGGCATTCTACAATCTTCTCACATACTGTGTCTATTTGACTCAGGAGAGAGAGGTCCCAGGAGATAAGAACTCAGAACTTGATAAAGTAGATTTATTTTTCCATAAAGAAGTATTAAGGAAACATCCAAAGGTCTCTTGCACAATAAACAGATCAAAGGCTGGTTGAAAGGATTTATAGGCAGTTGTTCTGAACCTTGGCTAGTCATTAGAATCACCCAGGGAGTTTCTGAAGCATAGGATGCCAAGGCGCCACCCAGACCAACTGAATCAGAATCTCTGGGAGGGGGAGCTGCGGCATTTGTGATTCTGATGCACAGTAAGGTTAAGAATCGCTGCCGTAGTGCCGGGGATTCACTGGTAAACTGGTTCTTGGGGGAGGGGGAGGGTTATTCCAGGGAGCCCTGATTCATACAATGTGAGCCTATTTCTTGGTGTAAATACTCCCACCTTGACCAGTTTCAAGCTACTAATGTGAAGATGAAACAGGAGGGAAGTGGGCAGGGCATAGCCTTTAGAAGAATGACATAGCCATAGAATATGACGAGAACTGGTTAGAACCAAATAGGTCCAAGATGGTGGACAAGTTGATTTCCACTAGACCTTGAGCCTCAGTATACGCTCACTGTAACACAACAGCAAGCTAAGTGATACACACACCAGTGCCATGACAGTTCCAAGGCCCACCATCAAAGATTAAGAGGTGGGCAGCGGCCCTATTCCTGCAAATCTCCACCCCTTCCCCAAAACAGTTGGAATAATCCTCCCACTCATTAGCCTATGAAATTACCTAACCCATAAAAACTAATCGTGCCACATTTCCAGGCCTCTCACCTTCTGAGATGGCCCACATTCTGTCTATGGAATGTGTTTCTAAATACATCCACTTTTTACCTATCACTTTGTTTCTCACTGAATTCTTTCTCTGATGAGATATCAGGAATCTGAGCTTAATTAAGTCCTGAATCCAGGTGTGTGATCTTAGTTAAAAGACTATGGGTTCAAGTCCTAAACTGGGTTACATAGTTTCAGAGAGACAACAGTGGAATTGGAAACAGATGGGCATAATCAGCCCTCACAAGCTCCTGAGTGCTAGCCCTAGTAATGACCTTTAGGGGCTTTCGATGATGAAGTTACAGTCAAGGGTGAGAAAACAATAGCACAGAGACATGTCAGAGTTTATTTCCTCAATTTAAAGAATATGAGGACAAACTAACATGTTAAACCAAGACTTATCTACCATTTCATCAGCTTTTTCTCATTCTACTCTTTTCTAAACCAAAAGTTATTTTAAAATATCAGTCTTATAAAGAGGATTCTCTTTTTCCACTTTATTAATAATTATTTGAAATTAGGTCATTTTTACAATAATTATTCTGACAGTCTCACAACTAGAGTAAATTTAGTCTTCGGTATAAGGACATAAACTATGAGTTTCAAGTGTCTTTGTTTATGAGACAGCTCATGAGATTTCTACAACAATTCATGTTAGGGAAGGAAGACTTGTTAAAGAGAAGTGAAATGTTGTCCTCATACTATCCAGAAATAGAAGAAAAGGAAACCATTTACTTGTGAAAGTCGTTTTTAAGTAAATTACATTTAAAAACACTATCCTGTGAATTATATCCTATCAAGCTCATTTCTGAGCAAATATATAACAACTATAGCAGAGAAACTAAATGCAAGAAAATTCAAAACCACTTTGTAAGAGAGACCAAAAAACCAAAAAACAAAAAACAATGCTGTTTGTTAAATAACACAAAAATATGATGAACTATCTAGAAATCAAATAAAATGAAAACAATTTACTAACAAGATGCATATTCATTTAGTATACATTTAGAAAATCTAAGAATCATAGTCCTATTAATTTTCTGTTTCAGTAATTGTATAATCAGTTAAAGAGTAAAACCAAGAGAGGACTTCCCTGGTGGTCCAGTGGTCAAAAATTCACCTGTCAATGCAAGAGACACAGATTCGATCCCTGGTTGGAGAAGATTACACATGCCATGGGGCAAATAACCTATGCACCACAACTATTGAACCTGTGCTCTAGTGCCCAAGAGCCATAACTACTGACCCCACTGGCAGCAACTATTGAAGCCCGAGCACCTAGAACCTGTGCCCTGGAACAAGAGAAAGTCACCACAATGAGAAGCCCATATACTGCAACAAAGACCCACCATAGCTAAAAAAATAGAGAAAAAAATAAAAAATTATTTTAAAGACAAAAACTTATTTCCAAATTATTTTAATGAACTTATTAACAAAAACAAAAATTTTGTAATTATTCTACCCACAAATACTATAAAATGAAAGCAATTAATTTTTAAGATTCGCAGTTTAAAACTCTATCATTGTAAAACAATATGGACATGAATTTGAACAAACTCCAGGAGATGGTGAAGGACAGGGAAGCCTGGCATGTTGCAGACCATGGGGTCACAAACAGATGGACATGACTGAGCGACTGAACAACAAAAAACAACAAATCACTAGAAAACATTATTCTAAGAATTTGTAATATTGTCAAACTTCCATTTGAGCCAGTGTATAATCACTTGTGTGCTTATTCGCTCTGTTGTATCTGACTCTGTGCAACCCTATGGACCACAGCCCGCCAGGCTCCTCTGTCCATGGGATTCTCCAGGCAAGAACACTGGAGTGTCTTGCCATGCCCTCCTCCAGGGGATCTTCATGACCCAGGGATCAAACCCAGACCATCTGAGCCACCAGGGTAGCCGATATAAACACTTCATAGCCATAAAACTAAAAGAAAAAATATAATTTAGCTTAGCAGAGAGAACAAAAGTTACCTGCTGTGGTCTTGGATCTACAAAAGTAGACTCACTGACAAGGGACCACCTTGGAAAATGATACACTTTGTTTTCCAGCTGTGTGGTTAGAGACTGAGCCTTGGTGCGCAGTACTTTCTTGTTGCCAGTGAAGAATGCGCTGAGTCGGGACCTTCCCCAGGGGAGGGTAGGAAGGATTCCTGGAGAGCTTCATCCTCACTTTCCAGAGTAAGGGAAGAAGGACCTGCGTGTGTGTGCTTAGCCACCCAGTCATGTCCGACTCTGTGACTCCATGGACTGTAGCCCACAAGGCTCCTCTCTCCATGGGAATTCTCCAGGCAAGAATACAATGGGTTGCCATGCCCTCCTCCAGGGGATCTTCCCAACCTAGGAATTGAACCCAGGTCTTCCGCATTGCAGTCGGATTCTTTACCCTCTGAGCCACCAGGGATGCCCTAGAATACTGGAGTGGGTAGCCTAACCCTTCTCCGGGTGATCTTCCCGACCCAGGGATTGAACCAGGGTCTCCTGCATTGCCGGCAGATTTTTTACCAGCTGAGCTACCAAGGGAAGCCCCAAGGGAAGAAAAGGGAAGGGGACCTAATTTTCAGGAAATGCGTTCTCTCCGCTCTGCAACATCTAACTCCTGGCAGGAGGATGAGAGAGGAACTGCCTGGGTCAGTGTCTTCCAGTTCAGTGTTAGGGTAAACCAAAAAAATCCTAAGCATCTGTCACTGTAAGGAACACCAGGAAAAGAGGGAAAGCTCTGTGTTGCTTCTGGAAGAGGATCTATTTCAAGATGAATTTAGCCTGATGGATGGATCCTTTTTCTGGGATCCTGAACCTGAAATGTGGGAACCTCCCAAGTAAAAATCCTTTCTGTGTTCACTTCCCTCCCCTCCCTCTCCTCATTTGTTTCTTTTTTGTAGGAAATAGGCTTCTTTCAGCCTCCTGGACTTTCCCTGAGTTCCAAAGGGCAGATTCAAACAGCTGCTAATCAGGAAAGGGAGGGAACGCAGAAACAAGGGAGGAGGAGTCAGGAAACAGAGCAACCTTGGGGCAGAGTCCTGGTTCCTCCACAAGGAATATACAAAGCAATATCTCTGAGTTCTTCTGGGGAACTAAGGCCCCCACCCAGGAGGAGGGTGGTAACTTAAGACTGAGCTCTGTTAGCCATCTGTATGTCTTCTTTGGAGAAATGTCTGTTTAGTTCTCTGGCCCATTTTTTGATTGGGTCATTTATTTTTCTGGAATTGAGCTGCAGGAGTTGCTTGTATATTTTTGAGATTAATCCTTTGTCTGTTTCTTCAAAAAAACCATGAAGGAGTTCAGGGTTTTTGAGCACAAGCCACTTGTTTTCCTTGATTGGCCCTGCAATAAACATTTCTCTGCTGCAAACTCCAATGTTTCTGTTTGGCTTCACTTTTCATCAGGCACGTGAACTTGTGTTTGGTAACAAACCCATGAGGGTGGTATTTAGTCCATAAAGGACCTGGACCCACCTGAGTCTCTGCCAAATATCCTATTTGGAAGATTGGGAACATAAAGATCTTTTCCCAAACATCTTACAGCATGCATTTTCTCTTCTTGAATTATCAAAGTTTCTCTCAGCCAACAGAGCTCTCAACTCATTACACAAGCCTTTCTTAAGTGGAAAATAAAGTAGTGTTGATAATAGCCAGCAGTTCTTTTGAATTTTTCTGAAAGAACTTTGGCTTCTATTTCATAGGTGTTCAGCCCTTCACATTCACGGCTCATCTTCACATCTGCTTTGGAAAGATTCTCCTTTATCTTCAAAGGGTAAATTCTCTTTAAATTGGTTATTTGGTGAAAATTCATTTCTTTTTCTTGATGCAACTCAGGAAGAACTTGGAGTTTCAGTCAGACCATTGGCCTCCTCCTTTCCCTGCTTTTTTTTTCCCCCCTAACTTTAAGGCACTTATACATTTACCAACTTTTAATGTGCTCTTTTCAAAATGTGTTTATTTACTTATTTATGGCTGCACTGGGTCTTCACTGATGCATGAAGGCATTCTCTGGTTGCCTTGTGAGGGCTTCTCATAGCAGTGGTTTCTCTTGATTCGGAGCACAGACTGTAGGCATGAGCTTCAGTAGTTGTGGTACGAGGGCTTAGTTGCCCGAAGGCATGTGGAATCTTCCTGGACCAGGGATTGAACCTGTGTCCCCTGCATTGGCAGGCGGATTCTTTACCATTGGATCACCAGGGAAGTCCTCTTTTAATGTGATCTTTAAGTGCATCAATTAACTTACCTTCTTTCATTAATTTTGTGTACATTTGGTTTCTTTTTTCTTCAAAAAGCTTTAAATAAGTATTTAACTCCCATCAATCCGTTTCTTCAAAATCCCTTTTATTCATCTTCTAGGAGCTGAACATTTTCTAGAGCATTTCTCATATCCAATTCCAAGTGCCCATGACATACGTTGTCTTTCAGAACAGAAGCCTGGTGGCTCATCATTAGCACACACTCACCAGAGCGTTGCTCCAAGTGCACTTTACCATTTCCTCATCTTTTTTTTCCTTCTATTGGATCAGTCTGTCATTCTTCCTTTCTATTCTTCCTTTCTTGTGAGTGCAGCTTTATGTTTCCTTAAAAATAAAAATTTTCATCAAAGTGTCTTTCAGTGCTTCTGAAATTGTTTCTTACTCTTGCTGTGTATATTGAAGGCTGTTTTGGTTGCAGTTACTTTAAATTTTATGTTTTGATGCATATCCTAAAGACTGAATCTCTCTTATAACGTCAACCATCAGCTCAACTTCTTTTAAGTGTTTACATTTCTCTCTTTCAGTCCTTTTCTCAATTTCTTTAAGCTCATAAAATGCGTTGAAAATTTCCAGCTCTTTATTAATGACTTCCAGCTTTTGTATTTCTGATCATTTTTCCTCAAATGTGGCATCCATTAAAGTTGATTCAAGGCTTCTAAATTTTTCTCCCCCTGAATTGGACCCTTTATTTTGCATTAAAAGATACTACTGGGACACTTCGTAAAATTCAATGGGGTCTCAGGATTAGTTAGCATTGTCATTGTTCAGTTCAGTTCAGTCACTCGTGGACTCTGTGACCCCATGAACCACAGCACGCCAGGCCTTCCTGTCTATCATCAACTCCCAGAGTTCACTCAAACCCATGTCCATCGAGTCAGTGATGCCATCCAACCATCTCATCCTCTGTCGTCCCCTTCTCCTCCTGCCCTCAATCTTTCCCAGCATCAGGGTCCTTTCAAATGAGTCAGCTCTTTGCATAAGGTGGACAAAGTATTGGAGTTTCAGCTTTAACATCAATCCTTCCAAAGAACATCCAGGACTGATCTCCTTTAGGATGGACTGATTTGATCTCCTTGCAGTCCAAGGGATTCTCAAGAGTCTTCTCCAACACCACAGTTCAAAAGCATCAATTCTTCTGCATTCAGCTTTCTTTATAGTCCAACTCTCACAGCCATACATGACCACTGGAAAAACCATAGCCTTGACTAGACGGACCTTTGCTGGCAAAGTAATGTCTCTGCTTTTTAATATGCTGTCTAGGTCGGTCATAACTTTCCTTCCAAGGAGTAAGTGTCTTTTAATTTCATGGCTGCAATCACCATCTGCAGTGGTTTTGGAGCCCAGAAAAATAAAGTCAGCCACTGTTTCCACTGTTTCCCCATCTATTTGCCATGAAGTGAAGGGACCAGATGGCATGATCTTAGTTTTCTGAATGTTGAGCTTTAAGCCAACTTTTTCACTCTCCTCTTTCACTTTTATCAAGAGGCTCTTAATTCTTCATTTTCTGCCATAAGGGTGGTGTTATCTGCCTATCTGAGGTTATTGATATTTCTTCTGGCAATCTTGATTCCAGTTTGTGCCTCCTCCAGCTCAGCATTTCTCATGATGCAGATCATATAAGTTAAGTAAGCAGGGTGACAATATACAGCCTTGACGTACTCCTTTTCCTATCTGGAATGTTAATTTCCTGATTTTGATGGTTGTATTGTGACTATGAAATAGAACGTCCTACACAAACCTCTGAACTATTTGGAGGCAATGGGTCATCAGGTTGGCAACTTCCTCCCAAAGTGAAAGTCACTCAGTCCTCTCGGACTCTTGCAACCCCATGGACTGTAGCCCACCAGGCTCTTCAGTCCATGGGAATTTTTCAGGCAAGAATACTGGAGTAGAAACTGGAGTTTCCACTCCAATACTCCCAAATGGTTTAAGATAAAATGTTATCTGTACTGTACTTTTAACTCTTCTGTAAATTTCGGATCACTTTTTAATTAATAAATTTTATTTTTTAGAGTAGGGTCACAGAAATGTTGAGCAGAAGGTTACAGAAAGTTACCATATACCCCTGTTCTGTTTCACACATGCCTCTGTTTCTGTTTCATACATACCCCTCCTTTATCACCATCCCCCACAGAAGTGGTCCATTTTTTACAACTGATGAACCTACTCAGACACATCATTATCACCAAGAGTCCACAGTTTACTTTTCACTCTTAATGTTGTACATTCGTTTGGCTTTGACAAATGGTATCCCTCATTATAGTTTCATAGAGAATAGTTTCACAGACCTAAAATTCCTCTGTGTTCCTACCTATTCATCCCTTTTAGCTTCACAACCCCTGGCAACCACCGATCTTTTTATTGTATCTGTACTTTTGCCTTTTCTAGAATGTCATGTGGTTGGAATCATACAGCATGTAGCCTTTTCTAAATTATTTTTGAATGAAGTTAAGCTTGTGAAAAACTAGATGTCTTTCTCCAGAAGGGCACAGACTCCACAGGCCAGTTCTTTCTCTCCTGCATAGAGTAGTATATAATAATTAAAACTATGACTATGAATATAAGCACATCATTTCCCACAGAAATCCAGAATAATCTGGGCCAGGTCTGTATTCCCCTACTTGTGCTGCCATCACCTGGTACAGTGTCTCCGGGACCCATGTGACACAGAGCATCACGTTCCCAGGACCCTGCCGGCTACCTCAAATGGCAGAGAACACACCAGATCACTTGGCCCAAAGCCTAACTAGTGACTAGCAACAGGCACAGACCTTGATGGAGGTGGGGAAGAAGAATCAGTAAAACACTGGCCAATGGCTCTCCCTTTTTTGAGTAAATAGTTTATTCTGAGGTCCTGGAGGCCTTATCCTGCCCACAAAGCTCACAGAAATCTCCCTCTTCTCAGGTCCCTTCCTTGGCTTGTGTCTGACTGGCCTTTGAATACAAGTAAGGAGAAGTGCTGAAGCAGTTACAGAATTTCAACTTACTTCACTAACTTTATCTTTAAAAACTAGGGGAGGGACTTCCCTGGTGATGCAAGGGTTAAGACTCTGTGCTCCCAATGCAGGGACCTGGGTTTGATCTCTGGTCAGAGAACTAGATCCCACATGCTGTAACTAAGAGTTCTCCAGCCGCAACTAAAGATCCATCAACAAAGATCGAAGATCCTGCGTGTAGCAACTAAGACCTGATGCAGCCAAATAAATATATAAATATTTAGAAAAAAAAAAAAAGACCTAAGGAAGAAGCAAGAGGTGTTTTCAAAGTGTTCACATTTTGAAACTGTGTAGTCCAACTGGGATCAAAAACAGCATGATTTTCAAACCATTCCTGCACAGAGTAGTAAAATGAGGACACAGAAGGCATTCAGATGCTGCTGGTTCACAGTGAGCATTTCAGGGGCTTTCAGGAGCTGGATGGATGCTCCTCTCAGGGACAGTAGTATTGGGCCATATGAGCATCTCCTCAATGCAGAGCCTACTCCTTGAGTCCTGGGGGACACAGGCATGGTCCAGCTCAATGAGTAGTTCAGTCTTGTTGAATCTGTGGTTCAGCTGGGAACTGGCCAATTTTAACTGGGCAGGTCTGATAACCTGAGCTGACCTCGATATATGTCTCAAGGTTACCTGGGGATGAGCTGACCTGTGCTGATCTGGGCAGTGCTGCTGACCTTGGCTAGATGTGCTCATGTGCCTTGGGGTCATCAGACGGAGGGTGCGTTGGGCTAGACTAGCTCAGTGTATCTCCGAGTCAGCTGGGAATAAGCTGAAGCAGACTGGACCCTGCCGTGCACTGGGCTCTACTCTATCTGTTCCTCATCTTCCTCCTAGAATGGCAGAAAATCCCCGTCACATCGTCCCTTGGCAACGGCAGAGGCAGAAGGACTCTTTGCATTTTAAGAAGTTTCCTCTGGCTGTGAGATAGCAACAGCTGTTTTGATGGTCTTTTCTTTCCATAAAGTCCTCATCCTCCGGGAAACTGTTTGGAACTGGGATGTACAGTAAGAGCAGCTGTGGCTGCCCACCTCTGCTTTTGTTTCTACAGTTTACTTCACCAGCTCCAGAACCACCACTGCTAGGATCGCAGCGGCAAAATGCATACCCTGCACTCTCCCTCTTTGTGCGTAGAACTCCATTCGGAAACAAAGTTTTGAATCTGGTTAGCAGAATTTATACCACATGTCTGCACCCTAACAAGGAGGAAAGTGGGGAAAGGAAAATGGTTCCACACTGAGAAGGCAGGATTTCTACTGCGAAGAATTGTGATTATGCAGAGAGAATGATCAGAAGGTTTGGGGCAGCCATGAATTACAGATGCTCATTACAGTTGTCATATTGGGTCATGTGACCTGGCTATTCACGACATAATGGTTCATCTAAAGATTAAACATAAGGGCAATATTTGCTCTTTGAAGTGGTTTATAGGACTCTAATAGGTACACCATGAAACAACATAACCCTGTCTCAGGGAATCCGTGTAAGACATACAAAGAGGTGAGCAGTTAGCAAACAGAGAAAAGTGAGGTTACAAGAATAGAGAGAGAGAAGAGCGGGGAACAGAGACCCACACCACCAGCATCAGAGGTGATTTTTGCAGAAGCCGTTGTGGTATTACCTGATTTGCCACAGTATCCAAACTAACGTTCTAATTCTAAATGGAGCCTGACATAATCACATCCCAAGAGAAAACATCGCTGAACACATCTCTCTACTCCTGCAATATGAAATGTGCAGTCTCCCGAACCCCTCCCCTCCAAGGTAGAGCAAATTCCAAGTGCCCCCAGTGGTTGCCCATTAGATTTGAGCTCCTAAGGGACCCATGTCAGGTTAATTTCATCCCAAAGCATCTACTATTTATGGCAAGTGCTCAGGAGATGTTTGTTGAACATTGAACTGAAGGTGTAAGTTGTAAGGGTTGTGGGATTCAGAATAGAAAGCAATCGCTCTTTTAACTCCAGTGTTCGAGGTACTCTGGGTTGGTCCTCTCACCACAGATTCATTATCTGCTCTTCTCTGCCCCGCTTTCTGTGCCTTAGAAGGATGACCTCCAAGGACCGCATGCCCTGTACTCCCTTATCCTGTGGCTTTCCCCTGGGAATTGCCAAGAGAGGCACTGCTCCTGATAGTGGGAAGGAGGGAAGAAGATATGGAACATACTGCCCACAACACTGTGGGCTTCTAGCAGAGGTCATGTTACTTTCTGGCCACAACTACTGCTAAGTGGTCTCTCTCCATGGTTCCAGCTCCCTGGGTCTCTAGTAATACTGCTCACTTCTCTTGCCTTCCCAGACCTATGGTGGTAACATCTCTCAGCTGTTGCTAATCCCTGGGAGCATCACCAGTACTTTGCTGTGTCTTAACACTGCTCATAGCTCTGACAATAGTCCTTGCTTAAACTCTTCGGCTAAACCTGCTGAATGTGCCATATCTTTCCAGCCAGCATGCTGACTGTGACATTATATTCATATTCTAGAAAGGAGGAGATTGTACTGTACTTGTTCCCAAGTAGTCTTACCATTTGGAGACAGGTCAAGTTCACACAGATAGAAAGAATGTGCAAAATAGCCTTTAATAAAAGCACTGGAGATATAGGAGTGACTCCTCTGTTTTCTTATATCAGTTTCTACTCCCCAAATTCTTTCATGGGACCCAGACCTCAACCTCTCCCCTCCCTGACCTCCTTATCAGAGAAGCCTCCCCTCCTGTAGCTACAAACTTTTTTTCATACTCCCTTTCCCTGACTTCAGGAACCCATTGCTTCTGTGCCAAATGTCAGTTTTTTGACCTAGTCAAGTCCCTTGGGTTTCCAACCCTGGAGGCTCAAGATGAGAAGAGAAAAAAGAGAACTTAGTGGACTGCACGCAGGTTGTGGTATCTACAAAATAATCAGATCATCCATGGGTATGGTTAAAAATCCTGTAGGTGTTTTCTGCACTTGCTAGAAGGTTTACTAAAGGGCTGGATGTCTTCTATAAGGCTAGCCTGACATGTATCTAACTCTGGGAGAGAAAGGGAAGAACTGGAGAGGGACCTCTATCCTACTACCCTAAAAACTATTTCTTTGAGGAAGCAGAACTTGAGCTTACCTTTAAGGGAGAAACAACATTAAACAACTGATAGGAAAGAAGGCATTTCAGAGAGTGGAGAAGGATGTGAGCAAAGAAGATATAAATGTGGCAGTTGGAAAGAAATTAGTACACCACACACTTTGTTGTTTGATGTAAGCAAGTACCAATTTGGGAGGCCTTAAATGCAAGGATAAAGACTTTAAGGAGTCTTTGAAGCTTCTTAGCAAGAGACAGTGTTTCAGAAGTCACATATGAAATAGATTGGAGGTATAGAGACAGGATGACCAGTTAGAAAATAAATGTAGTTATCCAGATGTGAGGTTATAAAGGTCTGTGCCAGGTAGTGGTCCTTGAAACATCACAAAGGAAGAAACTACACTTTGGTGATGAGGTAGTGGTAGTGTAGTCAATAAGTTGTGTCCAACTCTTGGGACCCCATGGATTATAGCCCGCCAGGCTCCTCTGTCCTTGGGATTTCCCAGGCCAGAACACTGGAGCAGGTTGCCATTTCCTTCTCCAGGGGATCTTCCCAGCCCAGGGATCGAACTTATGTCTCCTGCATTGCAGACTGATTCTTTACCGCTGAGCTACCAGGGAAGCCTGGTTAGAGGATACAGGAGGTAGAAAAGGGAAAGTAGAACATAAAGATGACAAATTGTGGAATTGAGAGACAGAGAATGATGGTGCAGAGGCAAAAACAGAAAACCTTTCTTAGAGAGAGCTAGTTTTAGATGAAAACTTAATTAAGTTTTAGATACATGGCATTTAAGTATCTCCGTGACTCCCAGTAGAGGTGGAAATGGAGGCATGAAACAAAAAGAGACACCTGAAGAAATGACTTGAAATCCTAAAAGTAAGCAGCACCTCTGAGAAAGGCTTCGTATCAAACCAGGGGCCTGGGGCTAAACAGTAGGACATGCTGATCTTTAGGGAGTTAGAAGATAAAATAAACTAAAGGAGTCAGTACAGAAACAATATGAAAAATGGACAGAGAAAAAGGTGGAGAAATGAAATAGCATAAGAAAAACATGGATGGAACTTCCCAGGTGGTCCAGTGGTTAAGACTCCACTCTTCTACTGCAGGAGGCACGGGTTCTATCCCTGGTCGGGAAACTAAGATCCTGCATGCTGCAGGGTGTGGCCAAACAAAACCCAAACCCCACAAAAACAAAAACAACAACAACAAGAAAATCAAGAGATGATTCCAGAAAGGATACATCTGAATTGTAACACAGACATCTCAGCCTTTGCAGAAGGATCCTTCAAGATTTTTTTTCCTTCCAGGTTTTGAAAATAGAGCAACAAGGTCAACAATATGAACAAGTTTCGTTAAGTTAGGACTTTCAGTCAAAAATACTTCCCTGGAAGTGTTGATTTACATAATTGGATAGGATATAATCCTGAAGCCATTGGAAGGTATATTAGTAAAGATGTCTTTGGAGGCAGATAACAGGAAATCCAATTCAAATTAGCTTAACTAATATAACTGAAAGCTTGTTGGTTCACTTCCCAGAAAAGACCACTAGTTGGGCAGGCTTTAGGTTGGTCCAAACTGAAGGAAAATACCATTTTCCTTCATTTCTCATGGTTTACTTTTGTCCACAAGCCAGCTATATCCTCACCCTGGTTTAGCAAAATCTACCTGTTTCTGTGTTTACATCTAAGATTACATACTTCTCCCCTGGTGGCTCAGCAGTAAAAACTTTGGCCTGCAATGCAGGAGATGTGGGTCCCATCCTTGGATCAGGAAGATCCTCTGGAAAAGGAAATGGCAACCCACTCCAGTATTCTTGTCTGGAAAATTCCATGGACAGAGGAGCCTGGCGGGCTATAGCCCAGGGCGTCGCAAAAGTCACACACAACTTAGCAACTAAACCACCACCACCCAAAAATCTCACTATTTGTGTCATGCCTGAACAAGCCACTGGGGCTAGGGGAAAGGCATAAATTGATTGACTTAGGTGATCCTCACTGAACCAATCACACTTACCACTGCACATTGAAATAACACAGATTGACAGGTCATCAGTCATGAGCCCTCTGGTTATGAGGTGTGTGGTCAATCTTGCTGAACTGCTGGGCAGGTTCCTAATGTCAGAAGGCTTAAATAAATGTTAGGAAGACAACTAGGATTCCACAGATGGATATTGAATTTGGATGTGATTGGGCAAGTATCATTGGGTTAAACAAGGTAGAATTTCTCTCTCTCCCTGCTAGAAGCCTGGAGCTTTGTAGCACAAGCTTAGAACAGCAGCTCTGCTCCATCATGTCCTTGGGACCCAGAAGTCTCCCTTTAGCTCACTACCTTAATGGCATTCCTAGGGTGTAGGCTTAATTCTCATTATCCCAGGGAAGATCTCTGCCTCAGGCAGCAGCATGGAGGAAGTGACAAACCAAACCAGGCAAAGGGGCACATTTGAAGGAAGGTTTCTAGAAGCTGTCACCCATGGCTATCTTAATCACATGACTATACCTACCTGCCAGCTGGGATCCCTTGGTGGCTCAGTGGTAAAGAATCCCCCTGCAGTGCAGGAGACATGGGTTCCATCTGTGGGTGGGGAAGATCCCCTGAAGGAGAAGATGGCAACCCACTCCGGTTATTCTTGCCTGGTCCCAAGGACAGAGGAGCCTGTCAGGCTACAGTCCAAGGGGTCGCAAGAGTCAGACACAACTTGGTGACTAAACCACCACTACCGTGTGCCAACTAGGCTAGGAAATGAACTTTATTCTCGATAGCCATTTCCCAGGCTAACCATTCTAATACTGTAGAATGAGGGGGAAATTAATACTGGGGGACAAACACCCTCTGCCACTCTGAAAAAATGAGATCTGCTAAGGCTGACTCAATGATCTCAGGCTAATTAGTAAACTACTTGGAAAAGTTTGTAATCTGTTTGTAATCTGGCAACCAGGACAGGAGTGAGATGCGAGAAAAATCCCAATTCATTCCCAAGTCAGAGGAATGAAATAGTGAAAAGGAGTTTACATCCTGTTTTTCCCACCTAATAGTTGGGCAACCCTTAATAGGTTGCGTAACCTCTAAAAGCCTGTGATCATATCTGTAAAAGGGAGATAATATCATCTACTCTACAGAGCTAGGAAAAGATTGAGATAATAGTTTTTAAGGGCTTTGTAAGCAATAATGCTCATACAGACAACAGATTTTGTCTGCAAACAATAACTATTACTTATGACAAAGCCTACAATAGCATTCTTTATATTTAGGAATACATTTATTGAATTAAATTTGCATTAGCTTTTTTTTTTTTTTTTCCTTTTGGCCCTGAAACAGGGCATGCAGGATCCTAGTTTCCCTGACCAGAGATAGAAACTATGCCTCCTGCAGAGTCTTAACCACTGAACTGCTGGGTAAGTCCCCATGTTAGCTTTTTTAAGATCAGTTTTCCAATTCAAGACGTGAGTTTTGTGGCTAACTGAATTTTTAAAAAATTTTCACTGTATTTGTTTCCTGCTGGTCAAGTCTCATCTATCAGCTTGTTTGATGTATACCTAGAAAGCAGTTGAGCAAATATTCTCGCCATGTCATAAAAAGCCCAAAATGAGAAACTTCAGAAAAGAAAATTTGAGTCACAGTATTTATGACATTAATTTCTATCATAAAATGAGTTTTTCAAACTATAATAAATTATATAAGTGGAGCCCCAAGTTTCACATATTCTCTCTTTTGCATACAGAATAGGAATGAGTTGAGAAAAAGTATCTCATTTACTTTGTTTAATGTAATTCACAAATTATAGTGGGAAGAGCAGTGGGGCTGGCCTGCTGGGAGAGGCTCATTTCTACTACACAGTGGCCTCAATGGAGGCTAATGTGTCAGTCTGCTATTAGGCCAGGAGATTGATGGCATACAGGATGGTTAAGTAAGTAGACCAACCTAGTGGAAGCTAGACTTCTCAATGTGGAAAGGAAGAAAACTAGGCCTGGAAGAAGAGATCCCCTAGAAGTAATGAGCACTTCTAGCAGCCAAAGTATAGCTTCTGAATATCGTTCTCCACTAAAACGATCCAAAACTCCTTGAAGAAATGGTTGAATTTGGGGCTGAGACAGAGAAAGTACAATATGTTCCTGGAACATCTTGTGGAGCATAAAAATAAGGAAGTACTCAAAAATGATGAGAAGTTGTTAGAAAAGAGCCAAACTGCAGAGTTTCCGTTAACTAAATCTGGGATGATTTAAACTTAAAATGAATGATGGTAGCGACAGATTATGACTTATTGGATAAAATAGGAATCCTGGGTCTATCCTGATATAAATATATATAAATAAATAAATGGGAATGAATAGAAGCTTTATTTTCTAGCAGAACAGTGCAAAATAATGAATATAGAAGGAATGATGGAATTAGAATATCACCATTTGTCAGTCATTATAGTAATCACTTGTTTAGGGAAGAACCAACAATGGCCATTAAAACCAGGATATTTACATAACATCAAGGTAGCTCTCTATAAAATACTGCTTAATAACATATTAATTAACAAGTACAAGATGTTAATTTTACAATGAAGAAGTTTGGCAGATTTTGTCTTAATGAAATGATAAAGCAACACTATTAGAAATGGGACAAATTAACGTGTTCATTTGCCTCCTGATAATGCATTGAGAAGAACATAGCATCATGCCTGTGGTACTTCTCCAAAAAGATGAATAATCTGAATCCAATCATACTAAAAGTAAAAGGCAAATTCAAACTGAGAGATGTTCTACAAAATAACTGACTTATTCTCTTTTAAAAAGTTGATATCATGCAAGACATGGAAAAACTGAGGAAATCCTCCAGGAAGGATTCTAAAGGCATGTACAACTGGGTACAACACAGGATCATGGATTAGAAGGGATCTGGGATTAGAAGGGAACTGCAGATACATTACTACTTTTGAATGCAGGCCGTGGAGTAGATGGTAGTTTTGTATCAGTTTTTATTTCTTGATTTTTACTGGATTTACTATACATACAAAATAATTGAGAGAGAAAGAGATAAAAGAGAATAAGACAAACTGGCAAAATATTTACGGCTGACTAGAGAATCTGGGTAAAGGGCAAGCTAAAATTTTTTATTGGTCTTAACAATTTTCTGTAAGGTTGAAATTATTTTAGAGTAGTTATCTTGAAAAAGCAAAAAATACTTAAATTTCCATTCATGGAAAGTTATATTGGGCTTCTAGGAAGTAACAGCATAGTTTTTGAATCTTCTTAAAACCCTAATATAAACAGAGTAATTGGAAAGCAAAATTAAAAACCCATGGATAATGTTCACAACAAAACAAGATAATTAGGTATTCCCACAAAACACAAATTATAAGCAGGTGGGGCCAAATCACCTAAATACAAGACCACGAAGTTAGAGTCTATGCAAGAGAATAAAGGGAATCAGATATTTGATGGACCAGAGAACTGGACAATCCCAGAGAAACAGATATTTTGCTGGAAAATGAAATCTGAGAATAACAACTGAAACTGGTTTTATCCATTCCAATAACAGATGAGTGCAACAAAGTCCTGGTAAGACCTGAAAGGGTAACAACAGTCTCACCCATGTGAATTCTCAGTGCTGACCAACAAAACATCCCTTCCAGGACATAGCTCTGAGGAGAAACCTCTGGCTTTAGAATAAAAATTAATCAGGATAGTGACAATGATGATGAAGTAAAAAGATCCAGATAAAAAATGGTTGAGGGGAACAGGGTCAGGAAATCTCACAAAGCAGTCAAATTTTTTAAACATTACATAAACACAGAAAGAAGCACCACTGTTAGGTTAGGTATTAATAGCTTTTCTATTTTTTTTTTTAGTAATTGATGATAATATTAGTAATATTAAAATCAGTATTACTACTGGTATTCTGAGACAACTAGTATTGTTATTCTGGAACTGTTGTTGGTATTATGTTCAGTTCAGTTCAGTTGCTCAGTCCTATCCGACTCTTTGTGACCCCATGGACTGCAGCACACCAGGCCTCCCTGTCCATCACCAACCCCCAGAGTTTACTCAAACTCATGTCCATTGAGTTGGTTATGTCATCCAACCATCTCATCCTCTGTCATCCCCTTCTCCTCCTGCCTTCAATCTTTCCCAGAATCAGAGTCTTTTCCAATGAGTCAGTTCTCAGCATCAGGTGGCCAAAGTCTTGGAGTTTCAGCTTCAACATCAGTCCTTCCAATGAATATTCAGGACTGATTTCCTTCAGGATGAACTGGTTGGTTCTGCTTGCTGTCCAAGGTGGGAAAAAGTAAATGAAAACTATGGAATATTCTAACTCTATCATCCCCTGTTACCTTGAGAATCAGGGTTCTTTGTGTGGAAGATAGAAGATACAGATGTAATATAGAAGAGGTTAAGTAAAAACTACGTTGTTCTGAATTTAAAATAGAAATATGAATGCAAATATGTAAGGTAGTATATATTCTACCAAAGAGGCTTAGAAATAGCAACTATGTTGTGGTCTTGAAACATTTCCCATTCAAGAAACTAGGAGTCCTGAGGAAAAAGGCTGATTCCAAGGTTTGAGGTCTAGGGCAGAAAATGGAACATCTTGACATATTAGCCAGCAAGAGAGCTATTGAAAACTATTATGATCTTGTTCAAGGAGCCAATTTGAAGATTCACACAGTCAAACACAGGACAATTGGAGCACCAAAAAGGAAGCATGCTAAGTCACCTCCGACTCTTTGTGACCCTATGGACTATGGCCTGCCAGGCTCCTCTGTCTACGGGATTCTCCAAGCGGGAATACTGGAGCGGGTTGCCATTTCCTGCTCCAGGAGATCTTCCCGACCCAGGGATCCAACGGGCAATAGATCCTGTGTCTATTGCTTTGGCAAGGGAGTTCTTTAACACTAGCGCCACCTGGGAAACCCTTGAAAGAGGATAAGAGTTGGGAACTTCCCTGACAATCCAGTGGTTAGGATGAGGTACTTTCATTGAATGGGGCACGGGTTTGATCCCTGCCTGGGCAATTAGGATCCTACAAACTGTGAAGCACAGCTTAAAAAAAAAAAAAAATAGAGAGAGAAATGTTTGGTAGTTTAGTGGTTAAGACTCCACACTTCCAATGCAGGGGGCATGGGTTCAATCCCTAGTCAGGGAACTAAGATGCCACACTGTGCAATCTTAAAAATAAATGGGCAAGAGTTGCAATAAACTGAAATCTCTTAAATATGTTTAGGTTCATTATAATATTTTTAAAATCTCATTGAAAATTTAAAAACATAATAGAGAATCAATTCATTGTACCAAAAACTGGGGAAGTAAAAGGGAAAACTCAAACATTTGTCCTACCTTTTTCTGGAAAAACCGTTCCATTGGATAACCAAATAGTATCAATAGATGAAGGAAAGCATCTCATGATACAATCATGTATCTAAAGTATTACATGAAAGAAAAATTGTAGAAACAGAATATCATCCTTTTGATTACATGGAGGATTAATACAAGGAGTTCAACATTCATCTTATGGAATTCCAAAAAGAGAAATAATGGATGGAATGAAATAAATAATAGATTATTTCCAAACACTAAAGAAAGACAAGCCTTTAGACAATCTGCTATGTTGCACAGGGAGCACAGCTCAGGGCTCTGTGATGACCTAGAGGGGTGGGATGGGGATGGGATGGGGAGGGAGGGGATATGTACATACCTATAACTGATTCACTTTGTTATATAGTAGAAACTAACACAACATTGTAAAGCTATTATATTCCAATTAAAAAATAAATAAAAATTTTAAAAATATATCTTTTTTCTTTGCAACTCTCAACAAATTAATGAATCTAGACATTGAGTGGGGTTTCCCAGGTGGCGCTAGTGGTAAAGAACTCGCCTGCCAAAGCAATAGACACAGGAGTTGCTGGTTCAGTCCCTGGGTCAGGAAAATCTCCTGGAGGAGGAAATGGCAACATGCTCCAGTATTCTTGCCTGGAGAATCCCATAGACAGAGGAGCCTGGTGGGCTACAGTCCATGGGGTCACAAAGAGTCAGACATGACTTAGTGATTGAGCATACATTATACGTCAAACAGACTGCGTTTATAACAGACAAAATAGTCAGGAAAAGAAAGGATAGAGGGACAACCCGTAGATTAAAAGAGGTTAAAAAGACATAACAAGATGGGGTTTTTTTTCTTTCTAAATGAGAAAAACTAGACTATTGTGTAAAGCAATGCAAGAAAGGGACTTCCCTAGTGGTCCAGTGGCTAACACTCCTCACTCCCAGTGCAGGGGGCAATGAAAGATCATGAATGACCCAATGAAGATGGAAGATCTCAAGTGCTGCAAACAAGACCCAGCACAGCCAAATAAATAAATATTTTTTGGAAATGCAAGAAAGAGATCACTATGACAGTCAGAAGAGTGGTTACTTTGGAGGAAGAGAAGGGACTGTGAGTTGCAAGTGGCACAGGAAGGGATTTCTAAGATGACCAGAAAAGTTATATTTCTTGACCTGGATGGTGGCTACAAGGTGCTAATCTTATAATAAGTCACTAAGCTCTACTTTTTAAAAGTTATAGTGATGTACAGAACTAAACCAGCCTGGAAAAGGTAAGAAAAAAAGTAAGTCCAATGGAGTTTGTTGTAATATAATTGATTATTACTATGCATATGCGCTAGTGCAGGTCCATTTTTGTCTTCCAAAACTTAACCATATAAAATAAAACTGAAACTGATATAGAATCAGAAAACTTACAAACTAATATTATACATAAAATAGATAAGCAACAAGGATTTACTGTATAGTACAGGGAACTACATTCAACATCTTATAATAACCTATAATGGAAAATAATCTGGAAAAAATATATATATAACTGCACGATTTTGCTCTGCATCTGAGACTAATACAATATTGTAAATAAACTCTAATTTTTAGAAAAGAATCATAGAATATATAAAAACAAAAACTATACAAAGAGCTCTTATGGTTCAGTATTTTCTAAAACTGGCTTCCTTGGAAGGTACATTTTTACAGAAGGTTAATAAGTATTATCCTTCCTCTCCCCCAAAAAAAAAGTTTAAATGGTCAAATAATTCAGGAAAAATGGAGTTAAAGGGTTTCTTTTATTGTTTAATATCTTAGGGGTTTTAATAAACCAGTGTGTAATTTTAAGCATTAAGAAGAAACTATAGTTGCATTATTTCCCAAACTCATTCTACCATAGTTTCTTTTCTTTTCTTCTCTAAGGACACAAACATTGCAACTTTATTAAATAGATTAATGCCTATCTCTAATAACAGCAAATAAAGAATTTTATTATATTTATTTTTTCATAGTACCCTGTTCTCAATGAGATCAGGGACTTAGTTCTATTTATAACTCTTTTCCCAGTGCCTAAAACAGTGCCTGACACTCAATAGATGCTCAAAACTACATATGAAAGAATGAATAATTTTTCAACATGGCAAACATATAGGATTAAAGATCTATTTTGTAGAAAATCAAATTTATTGGTAGATTTTGTAGAAAATCTAAGAGTTCTGGCCTGTTGAACAGATCTGGTGTCATCTCAGTGATCTAATGTGCTTCTTTTACATAACTGTTGCTTCCACCAATAAATTCACAGGGATGATTATTTAAAGAAATCTGTCATAACCAAGTGCTAAATCCTTTTATGAATAACATTTAAATTAACTGTTTCTAGATATTCACCTAAACTTTCATTTTATTGTCTAAACATTTGCCACCGCACCTTATGCCTCTGAGAAGGCAGTACATATCATAGTTAATTAAGATCACAGGCTTTGGAGTTAAGCTGTGACACCCCATTCTACTTACTTCCTTCTATTCTTACAGGAGGAAATTTTAGTACCACAACATACACTGACATCATGCTAGAAAAGGAACCAAAGATCGTCAGTTGAATTAACATATCAGCCACAAACTCTGCTGCAGTTGCTATATTTCCATGCTGTTCTACTCTCCTATTTATTTCAGTTTGGCATTTTGACAGAAAAAAAAAATGATCTCATGAGTACAGCCTTGAACTAAAATTAGAGTACTATTTTTCATTTCCAGGGCTACCTCTGATAAGCCCTATTACTAACGGAAAGTTATTTAACTTAAGTGCATTTATTTCTTCATGACAAAATTCTGATCTTCAGGGAAGCAGATAAGATGATAACAAATAGCTAATGTGCTATTTTTTTAATCTCAGCATACTAAGGAAGGAGCAGGGTGTGGTGGAAAGTATAGTGGGCTGAACGAAAATTTTGAATTCTACTTGTGATATGTCACTAGATGGCTGGGTAGTCTTGTACACATTACTTAACCCCTGCGGGTTAGAATCTAGCTGTTAGATGATCTCTGGGATCCTTTCCAGTTTCTAAAAAACAGTCTAAGATCCTAGTCATTACTTTGGGGATTACTATTGTGCATGTCTAAAACTTGTCTGTAAATTATCCCTTCTACTGTGTCATGCTGGGGTCTTTAAAAGGACCAAAGGCTACCACCCCCTCTTCCCTGTCTTCATTCTGAGCCAATTGAGGAATAATATAGAGTCCAAGGCATTAGTGGCTGGGATGAGTCTAAATATCACTTTTACTATTAATAAAGACTAGGGTGGATAATATGACATCTATCCATAGGCAAATAAACGTCTTAAAACTGAATCTCACAGTCTCTCTTACAAAACAGTCTTACCCAGTTCCAGACATTGGACTGTCCCTAGCCTCTGCATAAAATCAGACATGAGCAAAGTTTTTGGAATAGAAGAACAAAAGAAGGTGTGGACTCCCAAGAGAGTTTTTTGTAGATGTTCTTTACTAGGTTGAGGAAGTTCCTTTCTATTCCTGGTTTGTTGATTTTTTTTAAAGAAAAAATTATTTATTTTTGATTGAAGGATAATTGCTTTACAATATTGTGTTGGTTTCTGCCATAGGTCAACATGAACCAGCCATAGGTACACATATGTTCCCTCCCTCCTTAACCTCTCTCCCACCTCCCACCCTACTGAATGCTTTTAACATGAAGGGCATTGAATTTTATCCAATGCTTTTTCTATATCTAGTGAAATAATTATATGGCTTTGTCCTTTATTCTACTGGTAAAGTATATTACATTAATTCACTTCAGATATTAAACCAACTTTGCATTTCTGGGATAAATTTCTTGATTATGGTATATACTTCTTTTTACATATTCCTGGATTCAGTTTGCTAGTATTTTGCTGGGGACTTTTATGTCTCTATTCCTATGAGATATTGCTCTCTAATTTTCTTCTCTTGTGATGTTTTTGGTTTTAACATGGTAGTATTGACCTCATAGAGTAAATTGGGAAGTGTTTCCTCCTCTTCTATATTTTAGAAGTGTTTGCAAAGCATTGGCATTAATTCTTTAAATGTTTCATAAAATTCACCAGTGAAACTAGCTGGGCCTGGGTTAAGCCCTCTTTTAAAAGTATTCCAACTGATTAAGTCAGGGCTACTCAGGATAATCTCATTCTGCATTAATTTATAGTCAACTAACTAGGGATTTTAATTACAATTGCAAAATCTTTTCACAGTAGCACCTAAGTTACATTTGATTGAATAACTGGGAGAAGGTGTATTTACGCTGCAAAATAGCTGCTTCTTCCCTTTCCTCCTCTGACTCGTAAGAAATCTGTCATCCACCTTAATGGGAAGCATACTAGAAAAGAAATTCTGGAGATTGTAGTTCAGAGTAGTCAAGCTGACACATCATAGAGTCATCAGTTTCCAAACCCATAACCACATCAGTATCCTCGAGAACTTATTAAAAATACAGATTTGGGAGGACGATGTTCCAATCTACTGAACGAGAATCTCTAGAAAACTTTTCTTTAAAGTCCAGTGTAGAGGATTTCAACGCAACCCAATCCATATAGTCTGGGATTTGAGAATCATTGCCTAATAATCAGTATAATATTGCAAGTAATAACTAACATATACTTAATCCATACTGTGTGCCATGTTGATAATACTCTCATATACTCTTTACAGGGCTTCCCAGGTGACTCAGTGGGGAAAGAATCTGCCTGCAATGCAGGAGATGCAGGAGTCGCAGGTTCCATCCCCGGGTCAGGGAGATCCCCTGGAGGAGGGTATGGCAACCCACTCCAGTATTCTTGCCTGGAGAATCCCATGGACAAAGGAGCCTGGCGGGCTATAGTCCACAGGGTCACAAAGGGCCAGACACAACTGAAGTGACTGAGCACACACACGCATGATATATGTACTGTTATTATTCTCCTTTTATAAATGAGGAAACTAACATTTACATAGGTAAGGTTGTGTGCTTAAGGTCGCATGGCGGTACATGAGCTTACAAAACAGGGGAACAGATTTTCCTTCCTACCTCTAATCGCCAATTATAAACCAAGGACAAAGAACTATGTTAAAGGACACCAAGGGAATTCAATCAGAAAAATCCAGAATATAGGAAATTCTATAAGACTAATGATTTGTTTTCTTCCAACAATTATATTCAGTTCAGTTCAGTTCAGTTGCTCAGTCACGTCTGACTCTTTGTGACCCCGTGGACTGCACCATGTCAGGCTTCCCCATCCCTCAACATCTCCCAGAGCGTGTTCAAACTCACGTCCATTGAGTCGGTGATGCCATCCAACCATCTCATCCTCTGTCGTCCCTTCTCCTTCTGCCTTCAATCTTTACCAGCATCAGGGTCTTTTCCAATGAGTCAGTTCTTTGCATCAGGTAGCCAAAGTATTAGAACTTCAGCTTCAACATCAGTCCTTCCAATGAATATTCAGGACTGATTTCCTTTAGGATTGGCTGGTTTGATCTCCTTGCAGTCACAGAACAGAGAGGAAAGAGAGACTTATAGATCAGCTCTGTCCCATAATACTTATGCAATGATGGAGAAGTTCTATATCTGTACTGGTGGCTCAGATGGTAAAGAATATCCTGCAATTCGGAGACCTGGTTCCATCCCTGGGTTGGGAAGTTCCCCTGGAGAAGGAAATGGCAACCTACTCCAGTATTCTTGCCTGGAAAATTCCATGGACGGAGGAGCCTGGTGGGCTACAGTCCATGGGATCACAAAGAGTCAGACTTGACTGACTTAACACACAGACACATACATCCATATAGCCATTTGGCACTTGAAATGTGGTGATTGCTACTGAGGAATGGAATTTTTAATTTTATTTAATTTTAATTAATTTAAGTTCAAATTTAAACAGTCACATACGGCTAGGGGCTACCACATCAAACAGTTGTAGATTAAAGAATGATTGTAGAACAATTGTAGATTAAAGACAGGCCATCCAAATGGTATGTAGCCCTTATTTAGATCCTAAGCCAAACAAAATAATTGTAGAAAAATGATACAACTGGGGAAATGCACAATGACTAGATATTTGTTAAATTTAGAAATATGATAATGGTTTTATAGTTATGCTTTTTTTAAAAAAATAAATATTTAAGGATAGAAATACAATATCTGGAATTTGCTTTATAATATTGGGGAAAGAGGGTGGCTGAATGGAGCATAGATGAACATCACTGAGAATGAATGCCTGAGTGTTGAAGCAGGGTGGTGGGTACATCAGGGTATGAACCTCTTCTCTCAGTCTTAGAATATGTTTGAAGTTTTCAATAATCAAAGCATTTTTAAAGGTTTTTGAGTTATTCCCATGTTTTATCTCATCTAATCATCATAACTGTCTTATAAAATAACTGAAATGACTTTGCTTAAATGAAGAAGAATCTAAGGCTCAGAGAGATCAGGCAATTTGCCTGAGGTCACACAGCTAAATCAGAGGCCTGGACTCAACTCCAAGCAATCTCCTCCAAACCCCATGTTATTCTACCACCCCATACTCTCTATGACAAGATATGTAATCATCATGTATTGATTAATGGACAATAAAGTGAGCAAGATCAGAGAAGCAAATTAAACGTCACTGCTCCCATTCAGAATGACATGTGAGTATGTGCCTCTCTAATTAGAGATGAATACCAACCATCAGCTGCTATGAGTTTATTAGTGAGCACAGAGAGATGCATACTACCAAGCAGGATTGATTTATATGTTCCCAATGTGAAAGAGAGGGTCTATTAATTTTTTCTATATATATCATTGAAGATGACAGTAAAAGCAATTTAAGGCATTAAGTGCATCTTAAATACATTAATACATACGAGTTTCCCCTTTTCACCTGAGAGCTGAAGTCGACAGAAGGTCAGGAATCAGACAGAGGGAAAAGGAAATGACAAGCATAGATTTATGGAACAGTGAGTTCCAAGATTTAAATATTCAAAAGATAATACATAAGTCCTGGTGTAGGACCTGACGTAGCAAGGACTGATGCTCCAATACTTTGACCACCTGATACAAAGAGCCAACTCATTGGAAAAGACCCTGATGTTGGGTAAGATTGAGGACGGGTGGAGAAGGGGGCGACAGAGGACAAGATGGTTGGATGGCATTACTGACTCAATGGACATGAGTTTGAGCAAACTCTGGGAGATCGTAAAGGACAGGGAAGACCAACATGCTGCAGTCCGTGGGGGTGCAAAAAGTCGGACACAACAAATATTACTTAAGTAGGAGAAGTTGCAACACAAATTGTAACCAAGAGTGCCCTCCAGTTTGCTGTAGAAAGGATAGGATTCTGAATATCTTACTGAAAATGGTCTGAGAAGACTTTGTAAACTAGGGATGTCTTTCCATGTGTTTTGAGTGAAGATTTGTTTTCTTTCAACTCTCACTAAAAAAACAAAATCAAAAAGCCCACATCTGGACAGATGGGCTTAAAGACCTTGCCACCTCCTAAAAACCATGAAATAGTAAAAAGCAAAATGATTTTCCTTGTGCAAGATTTCAACTTTTATAAAGTAGTTAGACTCTCTTCAAAGAAAGCTTCACGCATAATTTGGATGAATGAACATCTTGAGGCAAAAATCCTTCATTTAGGAACATTTTAGATAGTGAAAGAAAGCAACCTCCCCGGTCCCCCGCCTCTAGTGATAATGTGATAAAGTGTTGTTAGATTTTATATTGTTATGAAACAATGTTTCACAAAAAAAGATTGAGCGTGTAAAATAACAAAATGCCTCTGATTACTCCAGAAGAAGTAAAAATGCCATCAGTTTGCGTCAAAAAGCCATTCCTGATTTACTACATCTGCTATATAGTCCTTGTTCTCTCTGTGATTTATCACTTATTTATACAGGGCAGCTCAGTACATGTCACATCTGGTTATCCACAGGTTTGGAGTTTAGTTTATTTTTAGCTGGGATGGTATAAGAAAGTTTAGTGCCTTGAATGAGCTTACACTGCAAAAAATTTTAAACTGAGCTTTGTGACATCTAGAACTTTCCTGACACATTATGACTGACCTGAAAAGGAAAAGAAAGTGAACACTAATCAAAAAAATTAGGATGAGGAAGATGGGGGGAAAGAAACATCAGTTCTGGAACCCTACCGATTAGCTATTCACCATGGACCTGATACAGTTATTAACACTGCATTAGATAAGCCGGTTCTATGCAGTGAGCAACAACCTTTCCATGAAAAATGTCTAGTTATTACATATCACGTTTAGCAGAGTTTTCAAATCACAGTTCTCTGAATTTAATTTAATTTTACTGTTAGCCCCTTAATATTTGTCAGGCAAGGAAGTGTACAGTCTGGAAAGAATCATGATGCAGGGTTACCAAATTTCTGGGCCATGAGCACTATTCTTTTTTAATTTCATCATATAAAACAAAATGAAAAACAGCAAAGGTATATTTGAAAGTTAGCTGCAATAGCTACAAAAACTAATCATGACTAAAAAACTCACAAAAAGCCAGAAGACATGGTACTGGCACAAAAACAGAAATATAGACCAATGGAACAAGATAGAAAGCCCAGAGATAAACCCATGCACCTATGAGTACCTTATCTTTGACAAAGAAGGTAAGGATATGTAATAGACAAAAGTCTGCCTCTTCAATAAGTGTTGCTGGGAAAGTTGTAACAGCTACATGTAAAGGAATGAAACTAGAATACCACCTAACATCATACACAAAATTAAACTCAAAATACATTAAAGACTTAAATATTAGGCCAGAAACTATAAGGCTCTTAGAGAAAGACATAGGCAGTACATTCCTTGACATAAATCACAGCAAGATCCTCTATGACCCACCTCCAAGAGTAATGGAAATAAGAACAAAAATAAACAAATGTGACCTAATTAAACTTAAAAAGCTGTTGCACAGAAAAGGAAACTATAAACAAGGTGAAAAGATAACCCTCAGAATGGGAAAAAATAATAGCAAATGAAACAACTGACAAGGATTAATCTCCAAAATACTCAAGCAGCTCATACAGCTCAATACCAGAAAAAAAAAAAAAAACTTAATAAAAAAATGGACAGAAGACCTAAATAGATATTTCTCCAAAGAAGACATACAGATGGCTAATAAGCATATGAAAAGATGCTTAACATTGCTCATTATTAGAGAAATGCAAACCAAACCTACAATGAAGTATCAACTCACACTCACAGAATGGCCATCATCAAAAAATCTAGAAATAATACATTATGGAGAGGGTGTGGAGAGAAGGGAACCCCCTTGCTCTGTTGGTGGGGATGTAAATTGCTACAGCCACTATGGAGAACAGTGTGGAGATTCCCTAAAAAACTAGAAACAAAACTACCAAATGGCCCAATAATCCCATTACTGGGCATATACCCAGAGGAAACCACAGTTGAAAAAGACACATGTATCACAAAGTTCACTGCAGCACTATTTACAATAGCTAGGACATGAAAGCAACCTAGATGGCCATCGACAGATGAATAGAAAAAGAAGTTGTGGTACATGTGGTACATGTATACATGTATACAAAGGGAATATTACTCAGCCATGAAAAGGCTAAAGAAGCTACCTGCTGATGCAGGAGTGCAGGAGACACAGGTTCGATCCCTGGGTCGGGAAGACCCCCTGGAGGAGGAAATGGCAATCCACTCCAGTATTCTTGCCTGGAGAATCCCATGGACAGAGGAGCCTGGTGGGCTATAGCCCAGGGCGTCTCAATTCTAATGAGATGGACGAACCTAGAGCCTATTATACTGAGTGAAGTAAGTCAGTAAGAGAAAAATATCGTACATTAACACATATTTATGGAATCTAGAAAGATGGTATGGATAAATCTATTTGCAGGACAATGAAGGAGATGCAGACATAGAGAACAGACTTGGGGACACAGTGGGGGAAGGAGAGGGTGAGACGAAAAGACAGAGTAGCATTTAGACATATGTATTACCATGTGTAAAATAGACAGCCAATGTGAATTTGCTATATAAAGCAAGGAGTTCGAATCAGGTGCTCCGTGACAACCTAGAGCAGTGGGATGGGGTGGGAAGTTCAAGAGGGAGGGGACATATGTATGCCTATGCCTGATTCACGTTGATGTATAGCAGAAACCAATGCAATATTGTAAAACAATTATCCGTCAATTAAAAATAAATTAATTTAAAAAATTAATTTAATCTAAAAATAAAAAAATCCCTTCTCCAGGGGTTCTTCCTGATCCAGGGATCAAACTCAGGTCTCCTGCATTGCAGGCGAATTCTTTACCATTTGAATCACCAGGGAAGCCCAGAAGACAAAAACTACCCTCTAAACATGACAACTCATACATGGACACAGAAGCTACAAGTCACAAGACAGTAGCTTGATAAAATATACTTCTGTTAAAATTATACAACTCCAAAATAAAAATACCAGAGACAGAAAGGATATGGGTAAATAGGAACTTTCCAGGGAAAACAGAAGTTGTATGATACAACCATTTGGAAGAAGAGTTTGACAGTATCTAGTTCTGCAGGGGTGTGGAACTCACAAAGCAGCAGTTTCACTTGGAGTCAGAAGTAGAGAAATTCTCAGACATGTGCACAAGAAGATATATTCAATACAGCACTGTTTTTACAAGAAGAAAAAAGAAGAATCTAAATGTTTATTAATCTTAAGATAGAAAATAAAACTCACAAATAGAATACTATTGAATAGATAAAATGAATCAACTCAATCTATTCATACACGTATCAACATGGACAAATTTTGAAATCATCCTGAAAACCACAGTGAGCTGCAGAAGGATATGCACAGTATGTGCAATTTATATGAACTTTTTACAATTTTATGAAATTATATATATATTTAAAAGAGATCTGTGAAAAAATAAAAGTATAGAAGTATGATGTTTAAGATGCTTGTCAAAATCACAGGTGTCTCCCTTGTTTATGCTAAGCATAATTTGGGCTTATTTATTTGTTTATTTTTGCCTGTGCTTGTGGGATCATATTTTCCAGACCAGGAATCAAAACTGGTCCTGGCAGTGGAAGTGCAGCATCCTAACCCTTGGACCACCAGGGAATTCCCCACGGGTTGTTTTAAAAATAAGCAATTAGATAGAAGTTTCAGAATATTTTCAAGACTAGAGATTAGTCAAAGATTTTTTTTAAACTGTCTTTTAATTCTTTCTGCAAAAATGTTCAGACATGAATACATTGGTTTCATTACTCTATTTATGAAATGTCTTCTTTTCATATATTCAAGTGAGTCTAAACAACCCAGCCTCCATAACCATTACCATTTATATAGTAGGCTTTGATCCCAATTAACATATGCTTCAAAGTGGTCAAGAAGAGTGCTATGGCCATTTGAAAAATGACCTCTCCTGAGGTCAAAATAAATCATAGAATTATATAAATATATCCAATCATAACCTCATTTGAGGCAAGTTTGATGGGTAGATTCTTTGCTGTTCTTTATCAGCAACATTAACCAGAAGCCTGGCATATTTGTAAAAGGTTTCTCATGGGAACTCTGCAAGTCTTGCATGCCTGCTTAGTCACTCAGTCATGTCCGACTCTTTGTGACCCCATGGCCTGTAGTCCACAAGGCTCCTCTGTCCAACAACTTCTCCAGGCAAGAAAACTGGAGTGGGTTGCCATTTCCTCTTCCAGGGAATCTTCCCGATCCAGGGATCAAACCTTTGTCTCCTGCATTGGCAGGCAGATTCACCACTGAGCCACCTGGGAAGCCCTTTGCAAGCCCTGCTGTTGCAATAATGTGAAATTAATCTTAGAAAATATACTGCAGATCTCTGATGTGACTAACTTAAGAACAACTGTTGACAGTTTGTTATTGCTGTCCTTCCTGCCCCCCTTTTTTTCTGAATGACATAGGAAAATATTTAAAATTTTGGTGCACAAGAGAGGGTTTTCAAGAATATAAAGGGTCTTCAAAAATATGTGCACATCACCTTCAAGGTGATGATTACCTCTGGGGAGGGGTGGAGAGGAACAGGATCAGTGAGAATATAAAAAGAGGCTTTGATGTATCTGTGACATTTTATTCTTTTTGTTTTTAAAAGTGAAGCAAAACTGCAGAATGATAACATTTTAAAGTTAAATGGTGAGCATATAAGTGCTCATTATATAGTTCTCTCATGTTTTCTGTATGTTTGAAATGTTATACTTAATAAAGAAGAAAGAAAAAGAAAGGAAGGAAGGAATGCTGAAGGACAAACAAACTTGGAAAAATATATTCAAACTATGTGTAAGAAAAGGGTCTAGTTTCTTAATTTATAAAGACAAATCAATGAGGAAGACACATGACCCAAGAGAAAAATTGGCAAAGAAGGTGAATGGGAAATTTATAGGAAAACGGTGAATTTATAAAACAGCCCAAGTATATGTGGGTCTCTCCATGTGTGTTGTATGTGTTATACATGCATTAAATAAATGTATATCAAGAAAATAATACTGATTTTCATTGTCATCTTGGTAAATTTTCTAAAGTTTCACAAAACACAGGGTTAGCAATCGTGAGTAGGAACTCTATTTTTGAGAAGACTATGAATTGGTGTAATCATACTGGAGGGCAAATCTTATAATGTACATTCCCTTTGAAAGAAGATTTCCATTTCTAGAATTGTTTATAGTTGCATAAATGCACAAAGATATAAGTACAAAGGTATTATTTATCAAGGCAAAAATTGAGGAAAAATTAATTTTTATCAGTGGAAGACATTAAATTGATGATTATATATTTATATTCTGCATCAACAAATGAAGATATCCCCAATATAACATAAGATTAAAACAAGCAAATGGTGGAACACAATCCTATTTACATGAAAAGTAAACAAATGTCTGAAAGAAATGTAACAGTGATTATCTTCAGGGGATAAAATGAGTTTGGGGAATAGAAGAGAAATCTTTTATTTCCTCTTAGACTTTTATTGTATTAGTTAGGACTCTATTGCTGCAAATGATAGAAAACCAAAACTCAAATTGTCCTTAAAAATGAACGAATTGAGGGAATTCCCAGTGGTCTTGTGTTTAAGCCTCAAGGTTTCAATGCTGTGGGCCTGGGTTCTATTCCTACTCAGGAAACAAAGATCCCACAAGCTGCATGGAGCGGCAGAAAAAGAAAAAAAGAAAGAAATGTATTGCCTCAACTTAACTAAAAAGTCTGTGAGGAGTTTTAGTTCATTTTGAATCACAGCTCCAGTATCACTAGGATGATTTTCTGGGAGTTGACTTCATCTTTTGCATATGTAATTGATGCCGTCTGGAGGTGTATACCTGACAGTCTTTTTTTTTTTTTCCCATTTATTTTTATTAGTTGGAGGCTAATTACTTTACAATATTGTAGTGGTTTTTGCCATACATTGACATGAATCAGCCATGGATTTACATGTGCTCCCCATCCTGATCCCCCCTCCCACCTTTCTCTCTACCCGATCCCTCTGGGTCTTCCCAGTGCACCAGGCCCGAGCACTTGTCTCATGCATCCAACCTGGGCTGGTGATCTGTTTCACCCTAGATAATATACATGTTTCGATGCTGTTCTCTCGAAACATCCCACCCTC